>NW_022196895.1:78761467-78804939 GCF_008632895.1 Mastomys coucha
AGAGAGAGAGAGAGAAAGAGAGAGAGAGAGAGAATATAAGGCTTCTTTTCTATTAGTCAATTAGTCATCCTTATGTAGAATAAAAATTTAAGAGAACTGTGACAGTTTAAACCAAGATGAGAGACATCCCATGCCATCGACCTAGGTTCACGTGTGTTAAACATTTTTGCTTTCAGCACAGAGGCACAGCAGCACTGCCCTCCAAGGGGTCACCTTGTCTTAACTTCCTACCAACCTCCAAGGTGAGGCCCTATCTCTCCCCTCATCTGTATTCTCAATAGGGAGGAAGCTGAGTTCTTTAGGCGCCACGGGAAGTAAAAGTCTTTCAAAAGAACACTAAGTTAAGATTGAGGCACCGTTTTTTTTTGACATAGCAGCAAACACAGAATTTCTATCTCTACGCAAAATGTTTCTCATTCCTAACAGTTTACCCTTGTCCTCCACAGGAAACACCTAGAAATACCTGTCAGTGATATAAATCAAATGTTGAGTGTGTTCCCTTTGAATTCCTGCCTTTAGACATTCCCTTTGTATACTTAAGTTAGTTCACAGAGCAAAAGACTGCCCTTGGCTTGGGTAAATGCACCTGTCTTCTTCCTAAGCTGTAATTCAGTCTTAATGGATTTGAAGAGAGATAGAATTAATATTTACATGTGTGGTCCCTCCCCTCACAGGGTTTATCTTTTGAGCTTGTACACCTAGTATATCCTGGTAGTTTGCTGTGGGTTTTATGTTTTAACACAGAGTTTCACTTCAGGCTTTCAGACAGGCAAGGCCTTTTCTGGGGGAGCAGAGACAAGCCTTTTATTCTTAGCTCCTCTCTATTGGAGCCCCTCAAGAACATTTCTTATCTAAACATCCCAGGTCAGGGAACACGACTTCCCCATCAATAGAAGGAGCAGAGCCAAACGCTAAGCCAATCACTCTTTAGCCAGCAGCAGAGGGAAGTTAGTGCTCTCTAATGCTCCTGTGCCAGGAGGATCAGCCAGTTTAAAGGTATACATATCGAAATACATATCGAAACACTAACCATTAACATTATGGCTTTCCTTGGCTTGAATATTCTAATTTAAATAAACCTTTCAGAACAGGAGGGGCCCCACACCCCCAAGAACTCCTAGGGGTTTTGTACCTTGTTGTATAAATCTTGAAGGGATTTTTTTTATTTTTATTTTATTTTTTTTTGATATTTGAGGATACAGAACAGCTGCAGTATGGTTGTACCAATAGCATGTGAACCCTCTCAAATTCATTTTTATACCATTGTTCTCTGTGTGCAGAGCAATCTAGCACTGGTATGCCGACGATAAACAATGACCGAGGCTTAACCACGATAAAATGCATTTGGACTTAGTAACAAACCGCCTGCCTTCAGGTTGCCTTTTCTAGGTTTTGTCACATGGGCACCAGAATCTGACTCTTGCCCATCTATCAGATTTCATTCTCAGATTTCGATTGTATTGTCCAGGGATGTGCAAGAAAACCATCTGAAAGCACAACATTATTGTAGACAGAGGAGCACTGAAGGCAGTCACATGGGAGTGGCAGGAAGAAGCTCTCTAGCTGACTGGAGAAAAAGAGCAAGCCATGAAAACTATAGACTTATGTAGAGGAGGTCTTTTTTTTTTTTTTTTAATTTTCTTTTTCTTTCTTACTGCTTATTGCTCCAACTTGTCAGTTTTTCAACACATGGAAATTATTAATGCAACCTGTAGTCGGAAACTAGAACAAACTAGTCAGACAGAAGCCTCCTGCCTGTCGGGGGCTATTGATTTAAAAATACTAATCCTCAAACATCTTCAATTAAAAACTGTGCTACAAATTTTTGAATCTGTGTTGGAGATTGTGTACACACATGCAACGTCTACACATGATATTTATAATGTCATTAGCTGAGCTGGGTGACGCTTTTCTGGTGAATTTTCATTGGGTATTGTAATGAATTGTGGGCACTTCAATAGTTTTCTGTGAATCAGACTTAAATGTGATTGTTCAGGAATACATCCCACTTAAGCATTCAGGCTGAAACTAGCAACAATTGGCCGTGACCTTTAACATGCCTGCTTTCCAAATTAGTGCCGACCATTAATCACACGGAGCTTACATTTTATGATTCCTGGGACATTCCTCGCTGGCCTCCTCCCTCTGCGCCCCCTCCTCGGCGGAAATACAAGCATGCACACGGAAACATCTCACTCTCAGCCAGGCCCCCGCCCGATTGCCAGCTCTGCCAGGGTACAAGCGCCGCCCTTTGCAGCTCGTCCGCACAGGAGTTTCTATTGCAAAACCAGTGGCCAGGGAGGGCCCCCGAGCTGCACGAGCAGCGAGAGTAAGCACGAGGAAAAGCCACCGCGAAAGGTAACCGCCCGGATCTTGGCGCTGATTGTTCGGCAGAGCCAACTCGGGCGTCTTGGCTCGAATGCATCTCCACTGCGGAGTTATCACGCTCAGCAGCCGAACAATATGGCCAAGAGCCTGGTGGGAGAAGAGTGCCCCTCCGCAGGCCACAGCTCCCCTGGCCTACGTCACCGCGGATCGCGGGGCGCGCTCCCCGGCCCCTCCTCCTCTCTCCTCCTTCTGCTCCAGCTCCCCTCCCCCCTCCCCCAGCCCCTCCCTGCCAAGTACCAAGAAAGCTTTGGGGAGCGAAATCAAGGTTTTGATTCACAGACTCAATATATTGTCACTAACTACGACCCCCGGAGGGTAGTTATAGCGTGGGGTTGGGGTGGGGTGTGCACAAATGAAGTTTTCAGAACCAAAGCAAAATGAGTCGAACTTTGAAGACACAAGTAAACAGCCATGGTGATAAACGAGGAGTCCAAGCTCCACTCTGTCCCAGAGCTTTCCTGTTCTTCCCGAAGCGTGCGGACTCCCAGACTCGCTCCGGGGAAGTTCAGGGGACACGAGCGCTTCTGAGGCCGCGGGCAGGGTGGACACCGTTTGGTGTGGGGTCGAGGCTCAGAGTCCAGGTGCTTGAGCAGGCAGGACAAGCATCCCAAGCACGTCTGTGTGTGTGTGTGTGTGTGTGTGTGTGTGTGTGTGTGTGTGTGCGGTGTACGCGCGTAAACAGCCTCCAGGAACTGGAGCTGCGGCAACCTGAGACCTTAAGCAGAGGGGCGACCACTAGCCGCCGACGTCGTGATTCAGGGCTATTAGGGGAGGAATTATCCAGGTCTGAGTCATCGCGAGCCTCCAGACTTTCTCCGCAGTGTGGCAGAACTTTGTGCTGATGAGACAATAGTGGAGCGTGTGCGTTTCCTACAGGGCAGACCATTCCCGGGCTGGGGGAAGCCTCGGGCCTGCTCAGGCCGTGGACGCCGGGTCCCCTTCTCTGCGCCGTTCAGTCCCTCCGAGCCCTGCTGGCGCCTAGGCCCCCGCGGGGCCGGTGCGTCCCGGGCGCGCGCGCGGCGCGCGGAGGGGGGCCGGGCGCGTGGCGGGTCCCGCGCGTCCTCGCGCGTCCCCCGCGCCAGGGCGCAGCTGGCGCGGTCGGTCTAGAGCAGCGCTCGGCTCCGCGCCGCGGGCGCTCTGCTTCACCTTCAGATGCGCGGGGCGTGCGCGTCCTCCTCCTCCTGGGGCCCGCCGCCTCCCGGCCAAGGTAGGGGCCGCAGGGCGGGGGTGCTTTCTGGCTCAGAGGCGGGAGGACCGACAGGCAAGGCCGGGAAGGTCGGGACCCACTACGTGCGCAAGACCCTGCTGTGCCCCGTGGGGTGGGGGTGCGCTGGGCAGGGGGCGCACCCTGTAGAAGGTCTCTGGCGCCAGGAGGGGCGACTTGGCTTTCTGTGTTGGTAGTTACTCCGCTCTGCAATTCCAGGAGAGAAGAAGATGAAACTTCGGGCGGCAGGGCGAGCGCCCGGGAGGTGGCTTTTACCGCAGTGGAGGGGCGGGGTGGGGGCCGGGGTGGGAGCGCGGAAGAGGCTCTGGCTTTGTACACTTCGTCAAAGGCGACGCGGGAGGAGGGGAGCTCGGATGCGCTCTCATCCATTAGGAGACAAAGAGCAAATTGCCTTACTTTAAAGTAAAACGCTCTGGCTAATGAAGGTGGGTGATGGGCGGCGGGGCCGAAGGAGCCGTTTCAATTATTAAGGGTTTGGCGGAGGGGATCGATGCCTGTGGGCACAGAGCGCCGCTGCCTAGGGGACGTGTTTGCGTATTTGTGTTTGGTGGTGGTGGGGGGCTGTTCTCACTGTCCCCACCCCGGAGTCCTGCACGTCAGCGGGGAGACTTGAGTGACCCCCAGCACTGAAGAAGTGGGATCGCTATAGAAAGGGAAGTTCGCATAGGGGTGGGGGCGGGGGCGAGGTTCTGGAAGTGACTCGGAGTGGGGCTAGAAGGAGATCAGCGCGGCGGGGACTCCACGGAATTGCGATTTGCCTTGCTGGGCTATGGCAGAGTGGGGGTGGGGGACTTATTGATAACCATATATGTGTGTGTACAAATACACACTGTACGTATACACAAGAATTACACCCGGGTGTGTGAAAGAGAAGAACGCAGTGGGGTGTATGCTGCGGGGGTGGGGTAGGAGTTGGAAAGGCGCCTCCTCTGCCATTTCCAGGGAGAACATACCGAATAGTTAAGATCAGCACTTAGATTAAACCACCTCGTGAAGTTGTAAAAGAAACTTTGTCTGAATAAGTTCGTCGAAAGCCAGGCTAGTGGGGTCTTTAAGCCAGCGGGGTTCACGGAGGAAGGTCGTTGTGAGATGAGTATCAGGCTTTGTGAGTTGGGAAGCCAGTGGATCCCTGCAATTAGGACTCCAGAGAACCAGCCTTTTACCCGAAAAATGTGGGTCTGTAAGTCAGCCGCATCCATCACCAGCGTTAACAAGCTCTCCACAGCCGACCGGCCCAATTCCCCCAACCCCCAGCTCCGGGGCTGTGTGTAGCTAACTCATTGCCTGGTTTGCTGATGAAGAGTCAGTCACTTGGTCTCTGGGTGAGCACAGATCAACTTGCTCGGCCCCTCTTTTTAAATATATTCATTCGGTGTCTTATTTAATCCAGATGCACAAAAAAGCCATTTACTGCTTCATTGTTGGTTTACATTTTTTTTTTTTTTTGAAAAGGCGACTGGTGTAACCTGTGGAATTTGAAATGCAAATAAAAGCCTGTGGGAGTTGAGGCAGAACAAATCGGCACTTATAAAGTGAAAAAGGTTTAATGTCTTTGAAATCATTGCAGGAGAAAGGGAACTGGAGGGGAGTGTGATTATCTCCCCCCGGAGAGTGGATTGTGACGTCAGGTCTTTTTGGAAAAGATGTTATTTTTAAGGTCTTGAAGCCCGGGTATGTGAAGTGCCTTACAGGAAAAACAGATTACAAGATTAACATCTGTTAACATGATCGTTTATCTCCAGCCAAAAATAGGTCAGTTCTTTCTTAAGGAAACATGCTTGGTTCAGCAAGCTTAAATAATAAAATAACGACTCGAAAAATTAGGGCCGACCGTTTGTTATAATCTGACTCGTGAAAACAATTTTAAATTATTAAATCACTCAAAGGTCAAAGTCCTTTTTGGGGTGTTGAGAACAACTCTACTCCTAGTCTACCCGCCCCGATCACTGACCACCCCCCTTACTCTGGGCTCCCTGTTCTGGCTGCCCATTTCCCTTGTCGTTCATTGTGGAAGTACGGGATATATTTAAATGGTATTCTCTGACTCTGGCCTCGTTAGGGAGACAGACTCTGCATAGATGGCTAACTTTTCAAAGATCTGCTGTTGTTTTACCATTAAATGGAACGACAAGGAGGGGAAAGAGAAAAGAAACTGCCTTGCAAAGTCTCCCTGCCTCCTGGGTTTGAGTGACGGCTCTGTCGACCAATCCGCAGCAGCTTTCTCTATCCCCGGAGGTAATTTGGGGTGTGTGTGTGTGTGTGTGTGTGTGTGTGTGAGCGCGCGCACGCGCGACCACGCGCCCGTGTATCGGCCCAGAGTCGGGCCAGACGCGCGCATCCGCAGGCTCCCGCATTTGCACAGATGTGTGCTGTAGACGTGGACACGCTTTTATCCAAGTCTGTCCAGCTAGATGCGCACGCAGCAGTCCAAGTGGAGACCCTGCCCCCTCCCAACGTCTTCCTGCGAAGACTGGGCAGTAGAGACACTTTCGGATTCAAGTCGAAACCTGCCACATGGAAAGGAAAGAGGAACGATTGATAACACGTCTCAGCCATTGGGGACCCAGGAGCAGTTTTATCCTCCTGGTTCCAGGCTCCGGTGGGGTCGTGTCGTAGCCACTTGCGGATAGCAAACATACAGAGGTCGGGGATTGTTGAAAAAGGATATTAACTCCCTATAAAAGTGAAGGGCACCGTTCGTCTGTCTTCCAACTTCCAATTTTCAGTCTCTCAAGGGGAGTGATACTTAGTCCATGGTAAATTCTAGAACGCGGGCTGTTCTTGGTTAATAGAAGCTCTGGTGTTCATGGGTCTTAGTGCTGCGTCTGCTCCGCACAATGGGTACATTCACTGGCGGAGTGTCACGGGCCACACTACGCTGCCTGCTGTCTGACTCCGCTCCACTTAGGAACGTCCGTAGTGATGGGCGACTAGTGCAGCACTCACTTCGGGACTTGAACGCGCCGGACCTGGACTGCCTAGTTTGGGCTTAAATGCCGGGCCTTCGGGGAGCTCGGTGGTCGGCCTTGTGATTCACTAGGGGGTGGTGGTGGCGAAGATGCAGTGTCGGGTTAAAAACACGCGTGCGCTTCCCTTTTTCGAGACCCCTGTGGGGGCCGCAGACCTTGGAAGGCACTGTGTCCACACCAGGTCTGCAGTGTCTGCATGCACCGAGGTCACCTCCGGGGTGCCCCCGCCCCGAGATTTCCCACTCGGTTACTAGGTGTTGTCAGTTCGCGTATCTCCTCCTACGCGGGCCGTTTCCACCCAACCGGATCGCCACCCCTTTCGGCCCTCTCTCCAATCTCTGCAAGCCCGTGGCTTGAGGAATGGGTATGTCGTTGCATTAAATCATTCCTATTTCTGTGTGTCCCGGCCGCTCGGCGCCGCTGGGGGGGCGTGGGTCTGGGTGGCTGGTGAGGGTTGGGGGGGTGGGGGTGGGAGAAGGCTGCGCGGGGGCAGGGCACCACCTGCCCGCCCTAGAGGCGTGGCGTGCTGCTGGGGGCGGGACACCCACCTGCCTGTCCCCCGGGCGGGGGCGGCGGCCGCTTGTTGCTGGGCTGCGGGCTTCGGGCTGCGGGGGGCGGGCCGTGGGCGGGGCGCTGGAGGGGAGGCCCCGGTCGGCCGCCCCCTCTTCTCGGGCGCCCGCCCCCCGCCCCCGTCATGTGGAGCGGACGTCACACGCCTTCACTGTAACCCAAGAAGTGAAAGAGACGGGGACCCGCAGCCCAACTTCGCACCGTAACAAAGGCTTGGGGGTCCGTGCGGGCCGTGGGGGCGCGGGCCGTGGGGGAGGGGCGTGGGCACGGGGGCAAGTGGGGGAGGGGCGGCGAACTCGTGGGGGCCGCGGCGTGGGCGTGCGTGGGTGCGGAGGGGTGGCCCGGCCGGGAGAGGGGGGGGGTTTACGGAGGCGCGGCGGGGCTTCGCGGCCCAGCACCGCAGGCAGGCCAGGTAATTGGTTTCTATTTTAAACTTCACTTTGTTCTGTCGGAGGTGGGTTGGGAGGGGAGACGTCCCCCCTCTGGGGGGCGGTTATGTAAGTCTCCACACCTGAGTTGGGCCCGGCTTCTCCGGGGCGGGAGTGGCCCGTGGGTCCGGAGTGCTGGCGGCTCCAGGGGGAGGGGGGCCTCGGAGGTCTATGCGGGAAGACCTGATCGATGCCTGGGTGGAGGGGAGGCCCGAATGGACGTTGGGTTATTTCCAGAAGCCCAGATGTGCCCTTGGGCTGGGGCGGGCCTTCCAGGGTGTCCATTGAGTAACAAAGGACCGAGTGCTTGGACCTCTGGTCCACTCGCGGTGCCCACTTAACCAGCGAGTCTCGGAAGGAACTTTAGACGGCGTCTTAATTAAAGGTATAGCAGAAAGTCACGTCCCGGTGAACCTACCATTAAGTCTTGAATGTTGATTAAATGTAATTTAAAAATTGATGTGCGTTGACCGGCGTAGAAGCAAGGAGGCTATCTCCCCAGCAGGATCTTTCCAGATTACGTTTTAAACCTCCCTATTAATATAATTGGAGTATTTCGGTTTGGAATGTGTTACTTTAAGGAACTAGGCATGCCTGCTATTTGATATGATATTCGTTACTGCCCTGTACACAAGAGCCCTTTTTTAATCACTCATTTTTTTTTCCCTCGCATTCTTCAATTGTTGAGTCAAAATAGCTGTGTATTTTTATTTACACAGACCGGCGAGAATTAAATATACCACAGTACTGTTGTGCATTAATCTAAGTGTCCCCTCCCCCCCCCCCCCCCCCCCCCAGTAAAATTAGAGATGGAGTTGAGCTGCCCTGGTGTCAGGGGTGTGAGTTGGGTCACTGGATGGGGACAGCTTTAGTTCCACGAGAGTGACCCCATAGCCATCTCGAATGGGCTCTGGGATAAACTGAGCTCAGGGAAAAGCTCACAAACTGTTTTGATAATCAAATTAAAATCCTGATGTGTTAAGATAAATACATGTCCAATATTTTCTTAGTTCATTAGGAGAACTTTGTTTCCTTACACTTGCTAATACTGAAGCCTTCAGAGTACATTAGCATTCAAAAAGAGAAGCCATCCCAGTGGGTCTGTAATAAAGCTCGAAAGAGGAGCAGGCATGCCTTTCCAAAAGGAAACAAAACCCAGTAGCTTGCTCTTTGGCCGCTCACTGCTCCCAAAAGTGGACAGAAAGAAGGGAATTTTGATTATTTGTGGTTCTGAGCTTTTAAAAATCGAATGCATAAAATCATCCTACGGCCCCAAACTTTAACTTTGGTATGTGTTGTGATAACTAATTGCTGATAATGTCCTCATGGTAGCTACCTTAGCAGTTTTTGGACACTTACTTGTAAGTGCCTTGTAGTGGCAACTAAAGTACCTTAAAAGGATGTCCTGCGATGCTGAAATCTTATCTGTTTCTTCACTTCCCACGGAGTCCCAGAGACACCATGAAAGTGGATTGAGAGAAGCCCCCAGCCCCCAGCCCTGGAACGGGTCACACTGTTTTTCTCCACTTTCATAAATGAAACTTGTAGCTCCCTTTGTCTTACTGGTTCCTACCAGGAGATAGCTGAGTTTTGTAAGTGGAGCATTTGATGTGATTAAGTTTAGCAACAATTATGTGAAAGAGAAAAAGAGATTCTTTAAGAATACTTTGAAGTGGGGAAATGCTGAAACAGATGGCCCCCAGTCTTCCACTGGGGGAAGCTGGTAATGTACCCTGGCAACTTAAGTGTTTAGTCATGGCTCCCTTCTCGAAAAACCAGTCCTGGGTTTAAGGGGTGGTTGTAGATTTTTGTGTATTCATACTCCAGGATCTGTTTTGGCCTTATTCACAATTTACCAGGAGGAATCTTTGAAAAAGAATTTTGTGGGAGTGGCGTTGAGTGGGACTGGAGGTTGTGTGTTGAATTTCAGCTGCATTATACCTTAAGGCCATGGAAATAGGAGCCGAAATGTAAGCTGATTCTGTTGGGCAGCAGAAGAGGGAGCATGCCCTAGCCTGCGTGCTTTCCTATTATAATGTTGCTCCTTTAGAGGGTCGCCTGGTCACCTCACGACTCTGTTTCTTACTCGACTTTCAATTTAGGAGAAAAGGACAGGTGTTAATTGTGGCCCACTAAGAAATCGTTTGCTTATCCTATCACTAGGCCCACAACCAAAGCAAACATGGCTGTCACTGTGCAGGGGACGTATCCGTTTTCACTTTGGGTTTTCGACTGGGCCCTATTTATCTCGAATCGCCCAAATTTCTCTTAGCGGTACACGTGGACTTGATCCTAATTCATAGAACTCAAGGACGAAAGGAGAAACACAGTTAGTTGGGCATTTCCTTTATAAACTTTTGAACCTGGGACTATCATTCCTTCCTCAAAAGCACAGCTTACCAAATTCGTGTTTATATGTTTCAGTGCTTGGGGAAAGCTAACCTGAACGCAGTTCTTTTTAAAATGGACCTCTTTGTTAGCCCCCCTCCCCCCAACTTCTGGAAACTTCGGGGAAATCCCCTATCTCCCATCTTCCTGAGCTTGCCGCCCCCCACCCCAGGCCCCCCAGCTGCGTTGTGAGCCCACCTGAGTTTTGCTTGGTGCTTCACTAGGCTTCTCGGGGCTGCTCACAATTCGGCACCTTTGACCTTAGCGTCCAGATTTATTCACGTGGAAGCCTGAGGGACTAATTTCATTACTCCGTAGCTGGCAGGGTAGGCGAGCGACCCCTCTGGTTGCTGCTGGGAACTGCAGCTCCTCAGGAGCTGCCGTTTCCCAGCAAGCCCAGCTTCAGGATGTAGGGCTGTGGTGAAGCCCGAGGAAGGAAGAAGTGGCTCCTGGAAGCCCAAGCTGTGTGCGGTCCCCGACGGAGAGGAGCTTGGAGAGGCCGAGAGGCAGGTGTGAATGTGGACCCTGGAGATGCTCAGGGGCTGCGGGGAGGGTTTGACTCTTGTCCGCTTGTGCTGGGACTGGTCCTGTGGGGCCCGATCCCAGCCTCTCTGCACCAGGCTGCCCGGAGTGTGTGAGTGTAGAAGCGGCCACCTGTTCAGGGTGTAGAGTATCAGGGGGCGTCGGAGGGGCAGCGCTTTCCGCTCAGGCCCTGGCCCTCATCCTCCTTTCTCTCACCAGCCGGGAGTTTTGCCGCTGGGCGGGAGGTAAGACCTTATTCTTATCTGTTCTGAGAGAGCACCCTTCCTCTCCTGTCCTGCCCAGGAGGGTGGCGGGAGTCTTTTTGTTATTGGAAGCCAGTATGCTTACTTCAGAGTTTTCAACAATTTTTGAAAATTACCAGAAACCCAATTTAAGAGAAGATCCTATCTAATGTTTCTATTTTGGGCGAATTTATTAGTAAAACTAACCTTATGGAAGAACACACGAAGGGAGACATTGTGAATTTGGAATGTTTATCCGAATCCTACAAAAACAAAACAAAAACAAACAACCAAACAACCCTCTACTGTAAAGTAATTTTATTCCAAGGAGACATACTTCGGACATATGAGTACATTTCTGGTACTGTAAATGCCTTGGCCTGTCTCTTGAGGTCAGTGAGGTATATTTCCGAAGGATTGGGGAAAATTGGCAGTTGCAACTGTCCTCTTTGCCTTCTTTATCCCCTGCATCTGCCTGCACGTGACGCTGGCAGCTGTGGCCTTCCCTGCCAGATTGAGAGCAGTGGTATTTGTGTGGAAGGAGCTGCTTCCTCGTGCACACATAGGAATTGTCAAGAAGTATAATTTTGTGCCTCTTCTACATGCCTTAAAAGTAGTTTTTCAAGAAAGATCTGGCATTTAATCTTCAGCCCAAACGGTCCTGGAAATTACTAAGCAGAGTAATTAGAACTAAAGCTATTTTTAGAAAGCAAGCATGTAAATATATGTTAAGTAATGAGTAAGACACAGAATTGGAGAACAGAGGAAAAAAATAATCTGAAAAGCAGTTTCATCAGATGGTCGGTCTCTGTTCCAGGATGTGCTCTTTCTGGGAGATTGTTTTTCTCTGGGTGATTTGAGTCAGGAATGTAATGAAGTTGCTACAGTCCGCGCTCTTTTCCCGTACAGTCTGTAATGACGTTCTGACTGGCTCCGTGGCCGCGGGAGGAGGTAGGCCCAGGTCTTACTGTTTTATTCTCAGCTTCGTCGAGCAGGTGTTCTATTCCTTCGAAACAGGTAGACATGTCTCTCACTGCCTTGCACACTCTGGGGACCAGATGATGCCAGTGCCTCCTGACACAGCTGGCCTGCCCTCCTGCTGCTCAGTGAGGAGATGATGCTTAGAGATTACAATACGGGGTTAGCTTTCGAGGCCTAGAGAGAGTCAAAATGGAGGCGCTCTGTTGAACCTAATATTTTGTTAATGGAAGGCAGTAAGTTGACCCCTACCCCCACACCCCAAATTCTTAGTACTTCAGAAGTCACTCGCTCCAATCATCCCCACCTCCTCCCATGTGAAGGGGCAGGGACAATTTGTCTAGGAATTTTGACCCTTTGTTTCAGCAAAGGGCAGCATGTGTCTGTCTTTACCATATGGTTCTATTTAACCTATATTGCATGAGCTGACTAGAGCTGTGCTGGACATTGATTTAGCTTGGCATTCGAGAATGTTCTTTGAAATTGAGTACAGGCAGTGATGCATTGGAAGCTGGGTCCAGAGGTGGTTGTGGCTTTAGCAGCTTCTTCAGCTGGTATTTATGAGTGGTGAGCAAGATTTGTGTCGATGGGAAATAGTTGGCCAGTGAGTGTTGAGTGACTATACAAATGTTGAATAGGAGTGGTTAAGACTTATCCTTGGGGGTAAGCCTAAAGACCTGCTGGTCAGAGGGAACTCTAGTTCCTTACTGTTCCTGTGATTTTTTAACCTAGGGCTCAAAATGTGTGTTACCCTCCCCCACTGATCTTAAGGGCTTAGCTCCCCCCCCAACCCTGCTGCCCAAGGGTGAGTCAGGAAGTAGCCTGCTCTGTTCACATCTTCCCAGGTTTACTGATGGTTTCATAGATTCAGAGTTTTCTAGTTTTCCTGAAGTTCTGAGCTGTTGTGGAATTATAGACACGTGTAGTTGATGTTTGGCTTCTGACAGTTTTGTCTGCACACTCTAGCTGGGGGAGGGGGGGTTGGTTAGACTGTATTTGATTCACAAGGGAAGATTTGCATCCTGAGATTCAGGAGGGCATCCATCCACCTGCCTTGTCACCATTGACCTCCATTCCTGACAAATGTGTAGCTGTGCTGTCCCAAAGCCTCCGGACACTGTTGTCTTCTCACATGGCTTCGTTGTCCTTCATTTCCTGGCTTTCCTGTTTAAAGGAGAGAAGTAAACACATAGGCTTGGTCATGTGTGTGTCCCCAGGCCATGGTCTGTGGACTGTGCAGGCTGCACCCTGCCCAGAGTCTGAACAGTAGAACTGTGTCTTGCCTTGCACACGCATCACGCTGAATGACCAGTGACTTAGTATTTCCGTAACAATATGAGAAAATACTGTCACCCATCAATAACTACATCCCCAAGATCCAGATGGATCTTCTAGTCTTACTAGTACTTACGGTGTCCTTAGTGTGACTCATGAACGTGATGACGGTATTCTTTCCTGGTTATTGTAAAGAGGATAGCACATGGCCCGGGCACCCGATTGTCCTCCTTCCCTCAGAAATGACTTTTCACTAAACAAAAGATTGAGAGGTGCGAAGCATGGTGTCAGTCCTAACACGGACAGTAAGTGGTTTCTGGGGTATGAGCACTCTCTCCATTGCAACACGAACCTGGGGACTGTTCCGTAGAACCACGGGATTAGTGGGAGGATTAAAATTAGCCTCTGTAAATTACCCCGGTGACAGAAAAGCAGAGCAGGTTAATGGCTTTACTGGTAGACAGGCTTACCACTTGTTTTCTAGGTTGGTGGAAGATTATAGGCTGTCCTGAACATTAACTTCAGGGAGCGGTGCCTGTTCCAGACCCGCACGCGGTTTAGAGTGTCTGTCTCACCTGGAACTTGGGAGCTGACTGTGCGGTGTGTTCCCGTTGCGGTGCACACATGCAGGGGCAGCTGGAACATGTGCTGTAGCATTCAGTCCTGCTGTCGGTGAGAACAGTCACCCATTTTAGAAAGTGCATTAGGTCTTTTGGCTCAGACAGGCTTCCTTAGGTGCTTACTTGGGGGGGGGGTGGTCATTAGTCCTTTTGCGGCTCTGAGAATGGAAGATAAGTGTCCTGGCACTGGGTTGTTCTCCAGTCCTGGGGGGTGAGTTACCAACTGGAGCCGTGTTCTGAGTGGTCTAAGGTTTTTTTTTTCTTTTCCCTCCCCCATCCCTCCTTCCTTATTCCCTCCCTCCCACACCCCTCCTTCCTACCCCCCCCCCCATGTTTCTTTTGTTTTCTTTTGAGACTGGCCTCACTGTAGACCATGATAGTGCTTTCATGATCATTTGTATTTCTTTGTATATTTTGGTTTGGACTTTACTGTATCTAGGTGACTTAGAAGTGATTTTTTTTGGGGGGGTTGGGGGTGAACCTGGAGTTCTATAGGTGCTGAACTGCAGGAAGATCTGGTCACTCGGCCAAGGCCATAGATGGGGTGGGGCTTGGCCTGGGTTCTTCAAACCAGGTTGGTTTTCTTTCCAGGATATTGGCACTGAATACACTCAGCTAGGTGTGCTCAAAGTCCGCCTAGAGGACACGGTTGCTAAGAAGTCTGCTGACTCAGCACCAAGCTGCCAACCGATCAGTTACTAAGCAAGGTTGATGGAGCACCTCTCAGCTCACCTGTGGTGCTCAGAGCTAGCTCCAAACCGGTGGAAAAAGTGTCGATTCAGTATTTGCGTCTCCACGGTGAAGTGTTTGCGTAAGAACTGGGCCAGTTGTCACCATCTGAGGTCACTGCAGAGTACTGTCCAGGAGGAAGCAGAGACGCTGGCCTCCCAGCCAGCCATCTGTCAGCATAGGCTGCCCCGTGGGCAAAGGTGTAGACTTTTCAAGGAAATTCAGTGGTAGCTACCAATACCAGCAGCACTGTGTGTGTTCATGTGAGTGTGTGCACATGTGTGTGTGGGTGTTTGTGAACAATGAGGTTAGGCTGGCTGTCCCCTGAGCTCTAAGAATCTGTGTCTCTCCAGCACTGGGATTATAGACACAAACTATTGGGCTCCGTTTTTCTGTGGGCACTGGGGGTCTGAGCTCAGGTCCTTAACCAGACTTCATTTCCCTCCAGTACTGAGATAAAACCCAGGGCCTTTCATTCGGTAAGTTCGGGACTGATAGTACCTAGAAACATCACATCTTGTAAGCAAGTTATTGACACAGCATAAAAAAAACTCTAGAAGAAAAGAATCACCAGAAGATTAGGAAAGGCGTCAGAAGAGCCCGCAGGCAATCTGATGTCACAGTCCAAAGCTAGTGTCCTCAGGCTGGAGCAGGTGAGCAGATCCTGAAGGCATTGCCAGAGAGGTCTGGGTGGGGCCAAGCTGGTAAGGTGCGTACCAGAGGTGGCAGGGACGGAGAGCTGACCAGTACGTGGGCCGTCGCTGGCCTCGGAGCTCAGCTGGGGCATACACGGACAAGATAGCAAGAAAGGGGAGAAGAGCCCAGAGGCAGAGCAGGTGCTTTTTCTCTTTGGTAATTCAGCCTTTGGTAATCCGGCGTTGGTAGCCCACTGAGCTGGAGCACTGAGCTGGAGCACTGAGCTGAGTGCCGAGCTGAGCGCCGAGCTGGAGTGCTGAGCTGGAGCACTGAGCTGGAGCACTGAGCTGGAGCACTGAGCTGAGCGCCGAGCTGAGCGCCGAGCTGGAGTGCTGAGCTGGAGTGCTGAGCTGGAGCACTGAGCTGGAGCGCTGAGCTGGAGCACTGAGCTGGAGCACCGAGCTGGAGCGCCGAGCTGGAGCGCTGAGCTGGAGCACTGAGCTGGAGCACTGAGCTGGAGCACTGAGCTGGAGCACCGAGCTGGAGCACTGAGCTGGAGTGCTGTTTTTTTTTTTTTTTTTTTTTTTTTCCTTGTGTGCCCCAGTTGCTCCCTGGCTCATTGTGATCATTAATGACTGCTAGACTCTTGACTCCTGGGTCCTCCATAACCAGCGATGCTTAGTTTTGCTTTATTGGGAAAGCAGCACAAGCTAAGCTCTTGTGTGAGGTCACTGTAACAGACAGCGCCAGCCGGCCTAGGTGTTCTCTGAGGGGAGGAAGGATGTCCAGGCCGACTCCCAAACTCAGAACGATGTGCGTTTTCCAGAGAGGATTAAGTTGTCATTGTTTACCTGAAACAGTGTGCTCAGGAACTCAGTGTATTTCTTGAATCACGTGGATGTGTTTGTGTGGGTGCCTGCATGTGGTTAGGGTTTTCCGTGGAAGCCAGAAGGTAGTGTTGAAACCCTTGAGCGGAGTGACAGGCGGCTGGGAGCTGCTTGGCAAAAAGTGGGAGTTGAACTCAGATCCTCTGAAAGAGCAGAGCAGTGAGTACTCAGAACTGCTGAGACACCCCTCCAGCCCTGTTCATTTGTTTGTTTACATTTTGTGTGTAAGGGCGTGTGCTTACCATGATACGGATGTCAGGCGACAACATGGAGGAATTAGCACATGGGTCCTGGGCATCAACTTTTGGCAAATGCCTTTACCTTCCAAGCCATTGTGCTGGCCTTACACTGGGTATTTATACTGGATGATTTTTCTAACTTCCTAAAAAACTCAGAATACGCCGTGGCCAGTGTCCGCTGAGCACTGCATACACTTACCAAATTCTTGTCACCATTGGGTGCTTCTCCCTGTAGGCACTGGTGAGGCTCCCACCCCTCTGAGTATGGGGTGGTCGACGACATCACGTTACTTTGACGTTGCTGTTAGCAGTTTGCATTTATTTCTGTTGCCACGAAAGGCTGAGAGCACTTAAGGTCACACATCCAATCTGTTACGAAGTACAAATAAGAGGCAGGACATGGAGTCATTAATTGGTCATGATGGTGGGGATCTGAGATGCACTTGCAGGCCTCAAGACTTCCCCCAGGGGGACACATAAGCCAGAATTTAGGATCAGAGCTTTCTGGCAACCAAAATAAAAAGCTCAACAGGGCAGTTTATATGTCGCATTAATTATTCTGGAAAAGCACTAGGGTTCTTCCTAGAGAGATCATTCATTTTCAGTGTGTGACACAGGGCGCTCTCCCATTGGTAGTGCAGGGTGCTCTCCCATTAGCTCCAATGCTGTGTATTTTACTTTATTTTTGCGGACCTTGCCGCTCAGTGACTGTCAGGGGCAGACCTTGCCGCTCAGTGACTGTCAGGGGCAGACCTTGCCGCTCAGTGACTGTCAGGGCAGATGCTGTAGAGGTTTTCATAGGTGTTTACTTCCGGCTACAGATACCAAAAAGCCGAGGTCCTAAGAACAAACTACAGGGCCTTAGCTGCTGATAGCTTCCTTACTATGCTTCTGCCGAGGCCAGAGTGTACCAGAGCACGTGTGCGGAGGTCAGAGATCAAATTGTGGGAATTGGTTCTCTTCTTCCAGCGCGTGGGTCCTGTGGCTTGAACCCAGGTTGTCAGGCTTGGTGGCAAGCAACCTTGCTGGCTGAGTTAATCTGCTGGCCCCCTTACTAATTATTTATAGTAGACTTAAATTGATGAAAGCCTGGATGATCTGTCCTCAGATGAGTCTGTGTCCTTTGAAGGCCATTCATCAGGTGCCTGCTCTGAAGATGGCCCTGTTGTGAGAGCTACATGTATTGTTTAATATTTAGAACAGCCTTAGGAAGTTGCCAGTGCTTTCTGCTTCTTTACAAACTCGAACCCTTAATGAAGCTCGTAGCTGGCTTCTCAGGCCAGGCGACCTTGGTGGCAGCTGCCCTTGGTTTGTGACCAGCCCCTCCCCACCCCACCCCCTGCCCCGACTCTATGCTTGTTGAAATTATTGTAGAATTGATTCCCATCTTGGTCTGAGCCGCTTGAAATAGGAGCACTTTGGGAGCCATGGCCGGCTCCCCATTCCTACAGGTGACTTCTGCCTAAGAGTCTAGAGGATGCTTGTAGCAGCTCACCTGACTTTGGCTCACTCTTATGTCCTCTATCTAGGTCTGGAAATAAGTGTGAGCCTTGCGTAGTTACCAGGATGGTCTAAGGAAGACTCAGTGTAGGAGGACCTGGGGCTCTAGACATCTGGGGCCATTGGCCATGTCTGTGTCCTACTGGCCTCATGCCCCAGGGGCTGATAGGGAGCCTTAAAAGTCATCCTCCCTAGTGAGACCCCCAGGTCATTAGATGCCACATTTAGGGGAAGGAATGTTCATCCTTTTCCCTCTCTCCTCCCTCTCTCCTTATCATTGTGTGTGTGTGTGTGTGTGTGTGTGTGTGTGTTTTGGGTTACAGGCATGTGTAGCCGTGCCTTGATTGTTTTCTTTTCTTTTTTTTTTCTTTCCCTCCCTCCCTGTTAGGAGTTTGAACTTGGGGGTCCTCATGCTTGCAGAGCAAGCACACTTACCCACTGAGCCATCTCCCCAGCCTAGCAAACTTTTTCTACAGATAAGACTTTTGGGTCAGTAAAGATGTCTTGGCCTTGAAGCACCAAAGCCTTAGAGGGCATGTTGCACCACTAAGAAGCCCTTTGCTATGGACACTTGAAATTTGGATTGGGGGCTGGAGAGATGGCTCAGAGGTTAAGAGCAATTCCCAGCAACCACATAGTGGCTTATAACCATCTGTAATGGGATCGGATGCCCTCTTCTGGTATGTCTGAAGACAGCTACAGTGTGCTCATATGCATAAAACAAATAAATACTTCCTTTAAAAAAAGCCTCAAATCCTCCAAATGCCAGCCATAGATGGCATCCCATAGTAAGCATTTTTTTTTTTTTAAGAAATTCGGATTTTGTATAACTTGCCATCTCACACAGTAGAGCTTTGTTTTTTTTTTTTCAGCCATCACACATGCCCAGAGGCTGTTTAGAGACAGGCCTCAGATAGAGTTTGGTCTGCTAGGTTGTTGCTTGCCACTCATTAAGACAGAACGCTGATGATCACATCGAAAGAGAGTTGGGTAAAATTAACGATGTTTAAAAATTTTTAATACATTCAGAATGTTTCTTAATCATGTAAGCGAGGGTCTGCGAGGTGGCTCAGTGGGTAACTGGTGTCACTATGAGCCTGGGTTAGGGTCTCGAAAGCCTTTTGGTGGAAGGAGAGAATCAGTTTTCACTGGTTGCTCTCATTGATGCAAGGGATGGTGTGTGTACAGCAGGGTGCTCCTGTTTGCTAAAAGCAGTTGTGTGTGCAACAGGTACCTCTGTGTTGTCCTGGAGCATCTACCTCCCTTTGATTGGAGTGTGGTCTCTTGTATTCAGAGATCCAAAAGCACCCTGGATCTTCAAATGCTCACCATATACTTAGTGCTAGATTGAGGAATCCTTAAGGTGATTTTGCAGCTTGAGATGAATTAGTTTTTATCTCGTATTTTGCCAGAAAAAGGCATGGTTCAGAGACGGGTGTGGGTTCTTTACCATCTTATGATAATTTAATGCCCAGTTTTTACTTATTATTTTCATAGTTTAAAAATGGTACTTAGATGGCTGGTTAGCTCACTCAGTTCATTAAAGCCTGGTGCTGATAAAAATGACACTCGTTAGAAAAGTAGAGAAAGGTGACTGCCCTTATTAAAGTAGTCATTATTTATACGTTTATAGTTGGGCGTGTTTTTGTGACACTCACAACATGAGCATTGTGTTAATGAAAAGACTGACTGATAAGCATTGTCTGGGCTGGAGGTAGACCCGGTGGGAGCCCCAGGGAGGGATAATCCACCTCTGTAAGAAACATTGTTCTGGTAGATAGTGAGCAGATTCTGCAGTCAGGGTCAGAAGAGCTCACGGGATCTTCCCCACGCCGGTCCTGCCCACCGGAAGCAGGGCGGGACTCTTTCAGCTCTGTGTTAGAGTCGGAGAAAACGTTGTGTGTGGGGGGGTTAGCTTAGTTTTCAGGAGGCAGGCAGACCACCTTGTTTTCTCAGAAGGACAAGGGAGCAGAGTGTGTTGTTGTTAATCTTTAACAGAGTACCAGCTCCATCACCCGGCCAGCCACATGAATGTCCAGGTAACTATGTTAGAAGAGTTGCTCTGCAGAGGTGAGGCAAGCACATCAGAGTGTACTGAACTTGCCCAGATGCCTGGGCTCCCCTCCCCGAGGGAGGGGCGTGCCAACGTTGCAGGGCCCTCATCCTTTCTATGTGGACCATTGTGTCATTCCTCCTGAGCTGCTGGGAATGAGAAGGAAATAGGGGACACTTCACAACGGGGTGTATTGTGAAGACAGACAGCTGGTGGAAGGGAAGGTGTTTAAGAAGAAAAGGAGCAGAGACTCATTTAGTAAGCATGGCAGGGTGGGTACACACTCCCTGGGGCACAACAGAGAGAAAGCTCAGGTAGTTTTCAGGCTCTCCAGTTTGGCTGGTACCATTTTATCCTGTCTTCAAGGCAACATGTGAATTACTTCCTGGTTGTGGGGCTGTGCCCCGTTCTTGGACGGGGACTCTTGGTTACCAGTTCTTCACGCTTGTAAATGCAGATGTTCTGATCTGCAGGTTTATTGTTTTGACTGAGGGTCAAGTTCCACTCCTGGTTGTATCAATCACTGTAGTGCTTGTTTTGATAAGTGAAATGCTGTTGAAATGGTCTGGACCTCTGCTTATTATCCCCTGGAAGGAAGCACAGAGTCAGGTTGAGAAAACCTGCTAGGCTTTTAAACGTGACACTGGCTTGTGTTCAGGTGGGGTCACCAAGGCCAAGTGTACATTGCTCACGGAGGACAGAAGGTGCCAGTCAGCACATATGCTAATGCAGTCAATGGACTTTTCTGTTTAGAAAGGAAACTATTTCCTGAGGGTCCCCGCGGGAGAGTGGACAGACCTTGTTTGATTGCTCCCTGGGTTCAGAAATCCCTGAGTCTCTGGGACTTTAGGCTTCATCGCTGGGTTCTGGTCTTGAAAATGATTTAAGTCTACAGAGCTAGCTACCCTCTGTTGGCCGCACATCTGGGGGCTCAAGAGCTCAGGCTGTTTCTAAGCAGTCATGTGAAATTTATGGTTATTCAATTGCCTTAGGATCTGCTGGTCAGATGGGATATCAACACCATAATAAATTGAAATGTTCTGATGATAACATCCCTTCCTTAGACAAACTCTGACTGGTTTTGGAGGGTTAGTGATAAGCGGGACTCTAGAGGCTTCTAGTTAATCACTCGGGGCAGGAATCTTTCGTATTCATTTGAAAGGCACTTTGTTTAATACACTTTAAGGTGCCTGTGTTGGAGCTTAGAGAGTGGGCTGGGTCCTATTTTTCAGTGACAGGAGTTCTGGTTTACTGAGAGGGAGCAGGGCTATGTCCTTACAAGGCTGTGATGTGGGCTTGTCTCTTCCATATAATCTCCTTGCCTGGCAGCGGGCTGATTCAAGTGCTAGAGTCCAGGGGACGTAATTGAAGCTATATCTGTGTTTTAGTTATTGAACCAGAGTAACTGATTGGCAGCTGTACTCAGGGTCTTACTGCTTGGAGGGTTAAAGATAGACTTTAATTTGAAGACATACACAAACAATTTCCAAAGTTAAGGTCCATGGGTTCTGTGGGATGGTCTGGAGCTCTGTGGCTTGGTTGGCAGCCACAGAGTGTTCGCCTGCGTGTATATATGTGTACCTGTGCGTGACTGCTGCCTTTAGAGGCCATTGCATCCCCTAGAGTTACAGATGGCTATGAGCCACCATGTGGGTGCTGGGAACTGAACCTGAATTCTGCAAGAACAGCTAATGTTTTCAACCAGTGAGATACCAGCGCCTATTGTATTATTTTTAAATTTGAAATTGTTATCGTCATTTGATGTGTTTGTACCGGTGCTTTGACTGCATGTATTTGTGTGCAGTACTCATGAAGACCAGAGGAGGGCACTGGATCTGCTAGAATTGGAATTAGAGGAAGCTGCGCCCCAGCATGTGAGTGCTGGGAACTGAACTCAGGTCTTCTTGACTGCTTAGCCGCCTCTCCAGCCCTCCAGCATCTATTTTAGTCATTTAATTATAGTCAAATGTGTGGGGTAGTAGGCTCCGTGCCCAAATTGAACTTTATTTTAAAGGCTTACAAGAATATGTTATCGATAATGAAAAAAAATGTAATCGTCTTTGATGTTGGATATTTATAAAGTAAAAGGGAAATAACATTCAGAGGAAAAACATTAGACATTGCACAGCATAGCTGTGGACTCGTGTGAGCCGCTGTGTACTAGCTTCTCTGTACGAGCCTGGTGGCCATTTAACTCCATTAGGTTAGTTACATGTGAAGATTTTTCCATGTACATGGTTTAAGCTCACAAACTAAAATGGTGTCATGTTACATGAGTTTTTCTACAACTAAATTTTTAAAATTAAAAAATTCTCTATGTACATATCAGTATATACATGCAGGCACATTGTGTGGTGTGTGTGAGCATGTGCACACGTGTTTATGCAGATAACATGTGCCTACACGGCCCGAAGAGTACAGTAGGTGCCTCCTCTTCTACATAGCTTTTCATCTTATTTCTTGAGACAGAGGCTCACTGATGGTCAGCTAGAGTGTCTGCCAGTGGGCCTGTCTCTGCCCTCCCCACACTAAGGGGACAGGTCTTCATTAGTCATCCATAGCTTGCATGTGGATGCTGGGGATTTGAAGTCAGGTCCTCTTGATTTTATAGCAAGCAGTGTTACTGCCTAGATCTCCTCATTCTAGCTTTTTTTTTTTTTGTTACATATAAAAATTAAAGGGAAGTATGGGCCCTAGTCCACTGTCTGGACACCCACATGTGTGCACACACACCACACACATGTTTAGTGCCCGGTGTATGAAGAGTAGACTCTTTGGGTGGTTTTGACCACAAACCTTCTATGGGGAGTTCTGTGCCCACCAGCTCTGTGCCCTGAGCTGCTGTGTCTGGGCAGTGGACATTTGGCTGACCTCTAGGGTTTCTATCTAGCATGTAGGGGTCTTTCTTCTGGATATACAGTTGTCTATACTTGTATTTCTTTAGGGTAAGTTCCTCCGGGTGTGGTGTTTGGGACAAAGGGTCATTTTAATGGGTTGATGTCATCAGACTTCACAGCAAAGGTATCCTATGGCATGGTTCCCTCCCTGTGAGAAGTCTGTGTACTGATGAGTTCCTTTGTGTTTGATATTATCCATCTTTTAAATCTTGGCCAGCCTGAAATACCACTGCAGTTTAAGGTCTGTGAGACACTGTTGATGTCTTCAGACACACCAGAAGAAGGCACTGAATCCCAGTACCAATGGTTGTAAACTGTGTTGCTAGGAATTGAACTCAGGACCTCTGGAAGAGCAGTCAGTGCTCTTAACCACTGGGCCATCTGTCCAGCCTGAAAAGTATTTCTAAATGTTTGCAGATCATTTTGTTTCTTTTGCAGATCACCTGTTCATTTAGTCAGTTTTTCTACCGATAGTGTGGGATTTTTGCTTTACAAGAACACTTTGAATAATAGCTATTTTCGTACGTGTTCCTAAAATCTTATGGAATATATTTAAATTTATTTTTGTATGTGTATATGTGTGTGAGTATATGTGTGTTTATGTGTGTATTTGTGTGTTTATGTGTATGTGTCTGTGTGTGTGTGTACACATGTGTACATGCCTGCCAGCAGGGGCCAGGAGAAGGCATCAAGCCCTGGAGCTGGAGTTAAAGGGAGTTGTGAATGGACCAGCATGGGTGCTGGGAACTGAACTTGGATTCTCTCCAGCAGTTGTATATGCTCTTAACTGCTGAGCCCTCTCTCCAGCCTTTGTTTGATCTTTTGAGCTTTCCAGCTCACTATTCTCCTACCTTGACCTCCCAAATTCACATGCACGTGTAACCAAGAACCCCTCTATTCTTTCAGTTTTTCTGCTGGGAGGCCATTAGACTACCTCCTTCTGCGTATGTGCTTCACTGGGGTTGCTAAGGGGTCAGTGCTTCACTGGGGTTGCTAAGGGGTCAGTGCTTCACTGGGGTTGCTAAGGGGTCAGTAGTTGATTCTATCTGTCCATTTTCCAAGTGCTGCTTTGGTCCTGCTTCTTTGTGGGTTAGCCTTGGGTATTTGTCTTGCTTCTGTTTATCTATTTGACATTTGAACCTGTGGACAGCTTAGCTTTGGTCTCCTCTGTGTTCCTGTGGAGAGCTGAGCCTCTCCCGGGGCTGATTTGGGAGCACGTGTTAACTTTCTTCCTGGTGCATGCAGAGCCCGTGGGGGCTTCTGCTGGTTTCTGAGTTGTGTGGGACACAATGTGGAGCCTGTGGGGGCTTCCACTGGCTTCTGAGTTGTGTGGGACACAATATGGAGCCCTTGGGGACTTCCGCTCGCTACTGAGTTTTGTGGGACACAATATGGAGCCCGTGGGGGCTTCCACTGGCTTCTGAGTTGTGTGGGACACAATGTGGAGCCCGTAGGGGCTTCCGCTCGCTTTTGAGTTGTGTGGGACACAATGTGGAGCCTGTGGGGGCTTCCACTTGCTTCTGGGTTGTGTACAGACTGTGGAGTTTAATTGTTACCTACTACTTATAGAAAACTTAAATGTCCTTCCAGATCTTCTGTTCCTTGTTTTTGGTGTCCTAACCTTCCAGGCCTATGAGGTTCATTGCATTTCTGAGGTCTTCCTTTCTCTCTCTTTCAATGCTTCTGGGTGTTCTTGAACTTGTGCTTTCTGCTTTGTTCCATTGTTTGTCTCAACAGTTCAGGACAATGATATCTTCACATTTTATAATTGTATAATTTAGTTTTAGGGTTTCTTTTTTGGAAAGTAGGTATTAATCCTCCTCCTGCCGTCCCCTTTCTTCAGTGTTGGGGATGAGACCAGGGCTCTGTGTGTGCAGGGTGAGTGCTCCCTCTGCCTTGGGCTGCTCTCCAGGACTCTGTGTGCAGGGTGAGTGCTCCCTCTGCCTTGGGCTGCTCTCCAGGACTCTGTGTGCAGAGTGAGTGCTCCCTCTGCCTTGGGCTGCTCTCCACCCTGAATCAAGCTTCCAATGATGGTTTTTTGATTTTCGCTGTAGGTTTTGTTCTTCATTGTTGGGTATATTTTTATCTACTGCTTTTGTTCAACTGTTCAGAGCTCTTTAATTTTAGGGGTGCCTTGTGGGGAACAAGTCGTTGGCTTTAGCTTTTAATTCTAGTGTGGATTGTTTCTTTTGAGTTTTTTTTTTTCCATTTATTTCTGAAACACATGTTCTTCGTTGCCTTCTCCTGTGGATCCCCCTTTTGATCAGGTTTCACTCTGTCACCTAGGCTGTGTTCCCTGTCACCTGAGAGGCCAATGTCCACACTTCTTTGAGTCACCCTTTATTTCTATCAGTGTATATCAATTAGCTCCATCGAACTCTTGGTCAGAGTCATTTAGAAATACCTTGTTAGCTCCCCAGCTGGTTTACATTTGTAACTGTTGAACTCTAGCCTGTGCCTGTTCAGCCCTCAGCTCTCCGGATGCCCAGGCAGAGGGGCTCCTGCAGTTGAGTGTCCTCTGCTGACATTCGGTGCTAACCCACACCATGTCATGTTCACCTCTTGATGGTGGTTTTGTGTATGTAGTCTTGTAGATTTGATTTTGTGCCTGGTCTAGGTTTCGTTTGAGGCTCGTTGTGATTGAATGTGTATTTCCTGAATGGATTGCAGATGTGTAGACTGGGTTCTGCCCCCTTGTTTACAGGGTAAGTGATCGCCACAGGGTTAGATTTGTTTGTTTGGTTTTGTTCTGTTTTGTTTTTTTCTTTCTGAGCTTGAACTTTCCGAGTCCTCCCTTTGTTTGGCCAGATTACCCTTGCAAGGAGACTTGCAGCTTCTGTGGAGGAGTGGGTGATGGTTCAGGAGGCCTCCAAGTGACAGGAAATTGGGCAGAGCCCTGGAGAGGAAAGGAAGTGGAGTGTGCTAGAGCTCAGATGTGTGTGGATGCCTGTGTGTGTTGACATGTGCTGATGCACATGGCCATGGGTGTGCACATGAATGTCTTCCCTGTTGTATGTATATGAGTGTATACAGGTACACGTGTACAAAAGCACACAGTTATGTAGCAGTGAATAACGTGTGTAAGTATGCAGGCATGTACTTTCTATGTAAGTATACAATGTGCATACATATATATCACAGTATACAAGTGTGCAACATGTCTACACTCACACATGTTGGCATGTTTACATCAATGTAAGCATGCACACATGCATGTGTGCATGCAGCACTGCCTTGAAACACATACCTGCCATGGTGCATATGTGTACATGTATGTATATATAACTGTGTGTGAGTGCTAAGGACTGCTAAATGCTAGGCCAGTGATTCAGAGCTAATGTGTGTTCTAACTAAAAATTTAAATGTACATGAGTATAATTTCAATTTTTGCAATTATATTTACATGTGTGTGAATTGCAGGTGTGCATCTGGGATACTCCCCAGGTGGGAAATAAGGGACAGGGATCCTAATAGCATGTCACTAGAATTAGAGGGGAGTGAGGCAGTGGGTGTCACATGCCTTTAGCAGGCTGGAAGACCTCTAGTAAAACTGTCACCCTGGCTGTGGTCAGGTAAGTGTGTTCTAAGGTACGGACTTGGTGTCTGATCCCTAGGGCTTGAGTGGAAACCCCAGGGCTTTCACACAGATGCCCGGGATCTCCCATCAACTTGTATTGCAGAGTCTCATTTTGTGAGGATGGATTATTTCAGTTCAGAGCATTTCAACCCTCTGCGGCCTTGCCTTAGTTGTGCTTTCTGTTGCTTCCATGAGACATCGTGACTGAGAGCCAGGGGCGGAAAGGGCTTCCTTGGCTTCCATATTTGGCGTCACAGTCCTTTGAAGGAAGCCGAGGCAGAAACCTGAGCAGGAACCTGGAAGCAGGAACTGGAGCACTCAGCCTGCTTTCTTTACAACTCATGTTCACCTGCCCAGGGATGGCATCCCCCTGCCTCTCACGCAATGTGCTGGGCCTACCCACACCAATCATTAAGCAAGAAAATTTGCCGGGCAGTGGGGTCGCATTAATCCCAGCACTTGGGAGGCAGAGGCAGGAGAATTTCTGAGTTCGAGGCCAGCCTGGTTTATAGAGTGAGTTCCAGGACAGCCAGGGCTACACAGAGAAACCCTGTCTCAAGAAAAAAGAAAGAAAAAGAAAATTCACTGCAGTCTCGCTTTCGTGCATTTTGTGCAGATAATATGACGAAGGCATCTTGTAGTAGAGGTCCTCTATCTTGTGTCAAATTGTTGAAAACAAACAAAAACAAACCCAGCCAGGACCAGCCAGGACCAGCCAGGACCAGCCAGGACCAGCCAGGACCAGCCAGGACCAGCCAGGACCAGCCAGGACCAGCCAGGACCAGCCAGGACCAGCCAGGACCAGCCAGGACCAGCCAGGACCAGCCAGGACCAGCTAGGACCAGGCAGGACCAGCCAAGACCAGCCAAGACCAGGCAGGACCAGGCAGGACCAGCCAGGACCAGCCAGGACCAGCTAGGACCAGCCAGGACCAGCCTGTAGACAGTGCTGAAACAGAGGCACTGACTGTGCCCTTTATACCTGCCCCATCTTGCAGACTCCACGGAGTTGAATTGAAAAATTGTTTTTTCCATTATAAATCTCTCATAATAGAAATGGGGAAAGTTAAGGGCCAGCTAAATTCAATGACAGATTAAACTGCACATCTGGTTGTGGAGACAGGGCAGGCCTCCGAGTCCTCTCCTGACAGTTGAGTGCTCATTTCTTAGACGGTTCTGTGAGATCACCTCACTTGGGTGGCTGAGCTGCCTAGTTGGATGAGTGTAGAAAGAGCCTGTACTGTGCTGGGCTGTGTACCCCACCACAGCTGCCCTGCAGTGTCTGGGCTGTGTACCCCACAGCTGCCCTGCAGTGTCTGGGCTGTGTACCCCACCGCAGCTGCCCTGCAGTGTCTGGGCTGTGTACCCCACAGCTGCTGGGCTGTGTACCCCACCGCAGCTGCCCTGCAGTGTCTGGGCTGTGTACCCCACAGCTGCCCTGCAGTGTCTGGGCTGTGGACCCCATCACAGCTGCCCTGCAGTGTCTGGGCTGTGTACCCCACAGCTGCCCTGCAGTGTCTGGGCTGTGTACCCCATCACAGCTGCCCTGCAGTGTCTGGGCTGTGTACCCCACAGCTGCCCTGCAGTGTCTGGGCTGTGTACCCCACAGCTGCCCTGCAGTGCTTCCATAGCATTTTTGTCTATGCTCATTTCTCATAAAGACCACTGCCCGTCAGAAGGTGCTTTCTGATTAGCTAACACAGAAACCGTCCGAGGTGGAGGGAAAAGGATGTGAAAGTATTTATTGTCAGTTTTATTTAGCTTATGAAATCAACCTGGTGTAGACACAAAGTCTCAGATAAGATGTCCTGGCTTAGAACTGTGGGGACTTGCACGCCTTCAGCCTAGGATGGTAGTTAAATGTTAACAGAAGTCAGAGGGACTGGGGCTGGAGACATTGTTTGGTGGTTAAGAACACTGCTACTCTTCCAGAGGACCTGAGTTTAGATCCCAGGACCCATATCAGGTGGCTCCCAACCATCTAGAACTCCAGCTTTGAGCCATCTGACAGTCTCTTGGCTTCCCTGTGTGCCTGTACCCAAGTTCACCCCTCCCCCCAAGCATAATTACAAAGAAAGCGAATCTTAGCAAGTAGTGATTAGTAAGCTGCAACTGAATTAAAAATACACTGTTTACTTGGTGGTATCTTACAGATTTCATGTTTATGTTTTAGATTCCTGGGGTATACATATAATACAATTGGACATGAGCTCGAGTATTTAAAATCTTTATTTTGTATTTTTGTTGTGATAAATGTATAGCTCAGTGCCTGCCTTTAAGATGGTTGTGAATGTTTGGTGACAGCCCCTAGGTGAGGTGGCTGTGCTTGATTTCTAGGACAGTGGCTTAACTTTTGGGGTTCCAAGCTTTCTAATGGAAGAAGACAAAATTAGAAAAAATGAAGTTTTGCCGGGCGGTGGTGGCCCACGCCTTTAATCCCAGCACTTGGAGGCAGAGGCAGGTGGATTTCTGAGTTCGAGGCCAGCCTGGTCTACAGAGTGAGTTCCAGGATAGCCAGGGCTACACAGAGAAACCCGTCTTGAAAAACCAAAAAAAAAAAAAAAAAAAAAAGTTTCTGTTTAATGCCAACATTGCATTATATTTTACGAAATGTTGAAGATTTTAGAAATAAGACCAGCAGTACCACGGCTCCTCTGAAAATGAGCCCTTCCTCGAACAAGCCCAGGAGTTTCCATTTCCCTCCATTGAGAAAATGCACCCGACCCCCAGTCAGTAGTGGAAACTGTTTCCAGCTTTCTCGTTATTCCAGAGTAGAAGAGCAGGAATGTGGTTGAGAGTTCTGAGTGTGCTTTGTAGGTAGGGTCTATCTAGCGGCCTGCACATGCACCAAGGCTCCATGAAGGACTGCTTTAAAAAGTCTTGTAAGAGTAAAGACGGTGCCATGTTTTGTCCAGCCCCGTGCGTGAGGAGCAGGGGCAGCACATTCTTAGGAAGCAGTGGTTTGGGTATAATTTTGGCCTGGTGACCTCACCCTTCTGTCAGTTTGCTAATTTTACATTTTGCTGGGAGGAGGAGAAAGTCTATGCCAGGCGGCAGAGGTTAGCACGCCCTGGTTCCACTCCACTGGCCGTGTCCACGCATTCAGGGCTGAATGGTAGGGGCTGGTGGGGGGACTTAGGACTTCATGAGAACAAACAGAATACTCTGGAGTGAGCTTGGCAATGCTGAGGAGTGGGTGCTAGGCCTCTTCTGCAGTCCTGGCCCCTCAGCCCTTCTTGTTGTTCACACACTATTGTCCCTGGGGGGTTCAGCATCCTTCCACACTAGGATACAGATGCATGTGAGTGAGGGTGATGTGTGTAGCCCTCATAGAGAGGCTCCTTGAGGACCAAGCTGGGGAGTGAACGGTTACATGGATGGGCATCTTTATCTGTGCCCCTGCAGTTGGTGTGTGTGTGTGTGTGTGTGTGTGTGTGTGCGTGTGTGTATCCATGTGCATTGTTTTCTTGATAGGGGCTCCCACTGGCCTGAGGTTTACTGGTTTGGGGAGGCTGTCTATCCAGCAAGCCTCGAGTGTCCTTATCTACACCTTCCTGGCACCATGCGTGTTCTGGGGATCAGACTAGGGTATCTGTGCTTATGAAGTAGGCACTTCGCAGACTGAAATCTCTTCTCTACTTGAGTTGAATGGTTTATCTCAGAGATTATAGGCCTCACAGGACACAAATGATGGACACTGCCCGTTTTAACATCACCAGTCTCTTGACCTTTATGGTCCATTGGATACTAGGGTGTCTAGGGTACCTCTGTAGGGAACGGGGCCATGCAGCCACGCAGCTCTGCCTGGCATGCAGATCTGGTTGCCATCTCACAGGGAGCCTCTGTGCTTGGGTGGATTGTGCCAGTTTGTGAGGCTGCCTGTGTGACCAAGCTTGTAAACTCGTGGGTAGAGATTAGAGGTACTGGTCTTCGCTCTTCATCCCTTCATGGACTGTACTGGCTGATCAGAGAGGCACGAATATAACTGCACCTAAAAATGGAAGGAAAGGAAAACAGGAAAGCAGTGTGCTAAGCAGTGTGCTCAACCTGCATGCTTCCATCTGTGAGAAAGGCCGCGCCGCTGCTGAGGTGCCATGTCACGGGGCGGGACTGTGAGAGGTTCCCCAGTCCTGTCTCCCTCTGTGCTGGGTGCACAGTGTTCAGGAGCCTCATTCAGGCCCCCCTCCCCCCAGTAGCGCAGCTCCAGGATCCTAGCTTTCTTTGCTGCTGAGCACCTGCATGTAGCTTTTAGTAATGACCAGGACAACCCCGTGAGACATGAAGAGGTCCCTCCTTCCCCAGAGGCGCTTGGAATCCAGTTAGACAAGGACGTTGGCTTTTGTGCCCTTGTGGAGCCTATGTGGAGACAGTCCTGTAGGCTGCCCCACACACGGATGCTCAGCAAGGCTTGTTTTTATATCCCAAAGATCCGAGCTTCAGGACCCTCATCTCCCCATGACCTCCTGTCCAGTGTTTGCTCACAGCCTAGTTTGTCATGCTTACCTGTTCAGGGGCTTTTCTGCCTTCCTATTTGCTTTCTGGTTACGGGGACAGCTGTCTAGCTTGAATGACCTTTGCTCTGCTTGTCTCTCACCCCCTCTGGCTGCCCTGGTTCCTGGGTTAGCACTCAGCTTCCCCATGCTGGCCTGGCCTCTCTCATGCTGCTACTCCAGGTGTGGAGTGGAGGCTCTGCTGGGCCCTCCCCCTTCATTTGGGTCTCCTCGATTACATCATCCCTCTCTCTGTGCAGTTACGGTCCAGTCAGGTTAACTGTCTTTCTCTTGTGTCCTGCCAACCTTCTAGGTTGATTATTTTGGGCACACCACAATGCTTGCCGACTGAATTTGTTAGGAGCTGGGCCTGCCTCGTTCCTGACTGCCGGTGTGCATGTATGCTGGAGGTAGGGTGCTGAGGGAGACAAGTGGGGACAGTTGTGAAGGAGCAGCCATTGTGCAACTCCAGAGGGAAAATGTCATCTTCGACTTCTCAGGCCAATATGTTTTTTTCCCTGTCTCCCGCTCCCCCATAGTAGCCTGGAGCATCTGAAGTCAGGAGTGGAGAGAGTCCTGTGAGCAGGCTCCCCAGAGGAGTGAATAGATGCCATTAGTGGTGTGAGGAAAGTATCTCATAGAGCCCGCATTAGCAATTCTGGGAGAGCTTGGCAGTTTCCATCAAGGCTAGGCTTGGATGAGTGTGTGAGAAGCAGGAGAGGGGTCATTGATGAAGACCTTCAGAGGAGCATGAGTCACTTGCCTTGGTGCTTTCCGTGTTCCCTGGGGTGTGTGTCGTACACAGAAGGGTTTGTACATGAGTGTGTCTTAGCCAGTTATATCCTCATAGCTCCCAAATTCTGACGTCTCGCTCCTGCCCACCAGTCCCCTTTCCACCTCATCCCCTTATTTCCACAGCATCTTTCTCGGGGGTAGCCTGCACGTCTGGAGATATGTTCCCCTCTCGGCTCCCCACATCCTGCCAGGGACCCTCTTGCAGCCTCTCTGGTCCCAGCTCGTATATTCACACCCTGGCAGAATGGTGATGATTGCTTTAAGGGTGATGCGTGGGTGACCGGAGTGCAGATGTAGTGTGTTTATTTTGACAGGTCTGAGTTGGGATGTAGGGTGTCACTAAGCATTCTGTGACTGAAGCCCATCCCAGCCGTGTGTTTAGAACAGCCCGTGACACACACACATGCGGTACTGCCTATTGGCTCTGGAGTATTTTAGATGCTCTTTCTGGGGGTGTGCTGGAGGTTCAGGTGGTGTGCAGAGGGAGGGAGGAGGCTCCCAGGCCTGCTGTAGACTCTGTCTAGGCCCTGGCCTTCCCTCCTTTGGAAACAATCATAATGTAACCTTTTCCCCATCCTTTGTGTTTTTATTTGATTAACTCCTCACCAACGTATAATTTAAGTAAGGGGACGGCTGTCTTGGAAAGCACACATTTCCCAAATATCATTCCTGACTGAAGTCACTTTTGTGGTTTTGTGTACCTGATAGAACACACTGCACTTCTATCTTACTGTGTTTGTAAAGTTCGAGACCCCTGCCAAGTCTGTACTTTCTTCCCCACTCACTCGGCCTCCACGTAACCTCTGACCTTCCACGGAGTGTTTGTCAGACTCGAAAGGTCCATCCAGCGCTGTAGCTGCAGAACTCGGTGGCTCTGGGGCTCACCTTCCCTGTCTGACAGCACCCCCCTCCCTGGTTCCCATGCGGCCGCTCACTCCTCCCTTTCGTCTTCTCTGGTTTGTGACCATTCTTTACTCTGTCCTCATTACAAAGAAAACTGGCCCAGGGTTGAGAACCTGCTCTAGTCTGCTTCTCAGGTCCACTTCTTGGAGGGTGGAAGAGAGACTGGATGGGGACATGCCCCACCCACCCTAGGGTGCTTTTGCTTAGTTCCCTCTGGGTCTTCCATCATGGAGTGGTCTGAGGTGCACCTGCCGAGGTGCCCGTCCCTCACTATGCAAGGCTGCTGATCTCCTGGGATGGACTGCTACATTTCAGATGGAGGTCAGTTCTGTGGCTCCAGGCAGCAGTTTTAGAGAGGCCTTTTCCTTGAGTCCCTAGAGTAAAGATGCACTGCTCTGTGTTTCTTCTTCCATGTAAAGCCTGGGCTGGGTGCCTGAGACCAGAAGTCAGCTCTGGGCACACAGCTGTTGGGTTCGGGTGCTAGGGCCTGTTAGTGAGCATGAGATGGAGATGTTTAAAGACCCCCACACTGAAGATGAGGAGACATGGGCTCTGGCCTCATGTGTGGTTCTTGTGGTTGGTGTCTCCATGGAGGCGATCTGAGGTGAGGAGGCTGTGGTTGTCCTCTGTGACATGGCAGACACTTGTAATTGTTTGTTGACTGTAGCATAGGTTCTCTGTCGCTCTTGATAAAGCCCAGTCTTGGGTATCCTGTTCCACTTGCCCCTGCCTGGCTTCCCAATATGGAATGATCTTTTAAAATATATAAACTACAAAATAAGAAAAAGGTCTTTTTAAGCATGTATGGGAAATGACCAGGCATGGGGGGTGTTTCTTCCTTCTCTGAGACTCTGGGATCTGCCGTGGGATCTCCTAGCAGTACCACCTGGATTCCTGGCCATCTGCAGAGCATGTCACTCTATTCAGTGTGGGCATTTCCACTCCTGAGCCCACAGACAAAGAAACATTTCATGGTTCCACCGAGGAAGGGATGTCTTGAATAAAGGTCCCTGCCTTTTTATTCAAAAAACACATACGCAGGTAAACAGTCTATAATTTTATCACCAAGAAGTTAGACATATTTTATTATAGACCTAGAGAAGATCATGCTTTTGTCATTTTTCCGAGCTCACCACCGGGGACATGTGTCCACAGTGACTCCGTGTTGGGTGTGAGCAGTGACACACCTGGACCGATGAGGAGAGAAGCATCCGGATTGTAGGCCATGTCCCGTGGTTTGCTTTGAAAATGTGCATGCTGCTTCATGGGCTGCCTCCAGGAAGGGGAGGGAGGGCCTGTCTGCCAAGGGCATGAGATGTGTGCAGGAAGTCCAGCCTAGGAGTCCACAGCAGCGTGTTTTATAGGAAGGAGTCCTTGGTGACACTTACACAGCCACACTGGCAGTGTCTGATCAAGGCGGGATGTTAGATGCCCTCATGGCTGCTCATGTCCATGGCCAGGGGCCTCTGTCCAGAATGTCTCCTGTGCTTGCTGCCTGTTCAGACATGAGAGGCGGTGCCTCACTATGAGGTTAGCCAGCACCTACCTGTATGTGGTGTGCTTGGTGTGTCTTGAAACTGTGTATAGTGGATAGGAGGCTGTGTGTCAGCATTCTAGAGTCCACAACAGTTTCTTAGAGATGCGCTTCCTTCAGTTCCCACCTCTGATCAGTATTTTGCCCACGGGCCTGGCCTGGCACAGATTAGCTGCTTTTCCTCCACGTTTGCACTGCTCTGCATATGGCTCTCTGTCTGGTCAGGTTCAGAGTCTCGGGTATAAAGTGTTTGGGGTGCAGACTGAGTGTGTCTCCTCCCGGGAGGTGTGTCTGTGGAGCAGAGAGCGGCAGTGGTAGAGGTCGTTTGAGGGTTGCCATCTGCCCTTCTTGCACATCCAGCCTTTGGGATGTGGACTGTATCTGCCTGGTGGGTCTTCATATCTTGGGGTCAATTGTGCCATCACCAGGTCTCCCCCTGAAGGGACGTTAGGACAGGTGTGTAGGGTCGGTCCTTCTGTGATGATGGAAGAGAGTGACTGCTATGTTCTCAGGCCCTGGATGTTGTCGTCAATATGGTCACAGTGGCCGGATTGGACGGGGGAGGCCTGCGTTTTGAAAAGCTACAGCAGGTGATATGATGTTACTGCCCTTGGCCCTCAGTGGCTGTGGTGCGCTCTAGACCAGTCCCATAGGGGATTCAGCACTTTGTCCCAGCTCTGTAGGTGTGACCCCAGAGGTACACCAGCCAAGATACTTTGGTGACAGAAGCACTTAGAAAATAGATATAGTAAGGGAGATGTTGAATTATTTTAAACCCAAGTGATTAGATGGGAAGACAGAAGAGCTTGCTTGTGTGTGTTCCCTCTGGATTTGAGTAAAAATCTGATGTAATGAGAGGAGGAGTAAGTGAGCATTCTGAGGTAGAGGCGGGGTGCGTGGAGGAGTGGCACTGTCAGGGAGTGGCACTCCACAGCCACCACTGGCCTCTGGGGAAATGCCTGTTGAATCTTATTGTGACCTGCAGGTGATGGCTTACGTCTGCTCTGCACTGGACACTGAGTACTCGTGCTGCTGCTGGGTCGTGGGCTGCGGGAGAGTACTGGCATTGCCTGGGAGCCCACGTGGACCAGGGCTGTAAGCTCTCGTGCTGCTGCTGGGTGTGGGCTGCGGGAGAGTACTGGCATTGCCTGGGAGCCCATGTGGACCAGGGTTGTAAGCTTTGGGGTCCGTTTTCTCAAGTTGCTTTTGAGTTTTGCAGATGCAAAGTGTTTGTTGTCTTACAAGTGAGTTCATGACAAGTGAAGACATTGTGAGTGACTGCTTCCTGTCACAGGCCTCGTGAAGCCGGGCATCTGAATGGTCTCTCACACACACTACTCTGACCTCTGCAGTGGCTCTGGTATTGTGTGACTAGGGGGAACTGTCATGATCCCCGGTTACATGAAAAGATGGTGCCACTCGTGGCAACTGTGTTGTTACAGACAAACACCTGGCTGCCTTGGTCATACAGCCCCCAGAACATCCAGACAAGGGTTGAGAAGCCTTGTTGAGTGTGCCTGGGATCAGCCCTGGGATCCCTTCCTTTAAAGGAGAGGCATTTTCCTGAGCCTCAGGAAGGATTCAAAAGTGATGTAGCATGGGTTCCGGTGTGTGGGACAGGAACCACCTTCAGTGTGGGTTCCTCAGCTACATTGGCCCCAGATCCTTAGCCTTTGGTAGTATTAGGAAAGATGCCTACTTTCACAAGCCACAGGGCTTGCCCAGGCGAGGGAAAGAGTCAGGAGAAGGTAGCCCATCAGATACCCGCAGCTTTGTCCTGACTTATACCTGAGCGCGTGTGCCAGCTGACCCACGGTCTCCTGCTTCTACTGTGTGAGTGTGGGGTCTGCAAGCCGTGCAGCCGGAGCTCGCTTGGTTGATGACTACAGTGGTACTTGAGTGCTGGCGATGTATATTCAGATCACATCCATTTGTGGGGCCCAGGCTCTCTCCCAGGACACCAGAGCAGGCTCTGTATAGAGAATGGAACTTGGAGATTATGGAAGGGGGAGGTGGAGTGTTGAGGTGGAAGGGACACAGCCCCAAGGGACACTTCCAGACTGTCCACTCTGAGTGTTGTCATCTAAACTAGGCTCAAACCCCAGCGGACATGATCCTTGAGTTGCATGTTGAGTGCTGGGCACAGTTGGTGACAGCAGTAAGGTGAACTTTCACTTCTGGAACCATGGTGTGTTTAGCCTCTTGCTGGGTTCTATAGGCACGCGAATGGTTGGGTCAACTCAAGCCGAGAACTCAGCACAGAGTGTTGTAGACATGTTGTTCTTTTGTGAGTGAGTGTATTCTTGGCTTGCACAATTCCACATCAACAGTGGTGGGATGATGAGGTTGCAGAGATGTGGACATGGGGATGGTGTGTGGGCAGTGAGACCCTCCTGCAGGACTCCAGTAAGGTCCTCTGCAGAATAGATCCGCCTAACAGATGCTCACAGTTCATTCCTTCATCCAGTGGCTGACTTCGTTATCTGGTGCTGGTGTGTGTTATTGGGAGGTTGACCACTATCATAATGTCTGTTTCAGGACTGCAGCTGTCCCCTGAGCCATTCAGAATCATAATGGGAACCATTGCTATCCAAGAAAAGTCCCTGCACGCCACTCTGATTGCCATGCTCTCTCTCATGCAGGTGCCGTGGAGGCCCCTTAGAAGGGCTGCAGCTCTTTGCAGTGGGTACCAGGAAAGCATGGCTGCCGGTCCATTCAACGGCAGGTACCTCAGTACAGGAGAGCTAGTCTGTTCTGAACATGTTTTGCTGGATTGTGAGAAGTTTTACCCATCAGAGTCGCAAGTGTGTGCACATTGACCATGCTTGCTAAGAATCCACACATTGGGTTGAGCATCAGCAGGACTGCCCTGGCTACAGTGGAGGCCTCCTACTCCCTCTTGGTGGCCCGAGTCTCTTTCTGGGAAGGGAAGCAGTGCTCTCAGGGAAATTTGGACTCTGGGGAAGAGCGTAGCCATGCTCAGAACAACAGCGTATCTACTGTCACAGAGGTGAAGCCAGAGCACATTCGGAGCTATCTGTTGAGGCACACAACTGACCATCTGAGAAACGGGGACTAGAGGCAGCAGCTAGAGGAGGGGAGTGTTAGGATGTGCCAGCATTGTCCCGAGCCCACAGTAGCTGCTGAGCAGATCCACTCACAGGAATGAAAGCCTTTTCACCTCTGTGTGACATGTTTAGGTTGCCCTCACACTTACACTAACATGTGACATGTGCACACTTAAAATGCAGGCACATGCAATAGGTGCCCACAACCTGTTCTATGGCTTCACATGTCTGTCCACTGGCAGGAGCATGTGTGTAATGTTACATGTTCACAGCCTTTCTTCACAGTTCTGCTTTGACGGGCTGTTGATGGGTCTCCAGTCTCTGTTCTCTGCGGTGCTAGGCCCTGCTTCCCTTCTGGGTTATTCTGGGGAATGCAGTTCCCCATGGATGTCCCTTGGTAAGGACCCGATAGAAGAAGCAGCTTGCCCCTTAGCACCACCAGAGAAAGAGCGTGAGTGTCTCTGGCTCCTCGTGCTTGCTGTTTGAAAGGTCTCTTTGCAGGGCGGCTTTTCTCTAAGGACTTGGTACTTCAGCAAGAGCAGCTGCCGGGGTGGTTCTTACATTGGGAGGGCCGTGACCTTTACACATTTAGCCTATACTTGAGAGTGTTTGTGGCACAGATGCAGTGAGAGTGGGCAAGGTGTCGAGGAGACTGCTGGCATCCCAGTGTGTGCCTGGAAAGCCAGTTTGAAGTATGGAGACAAAGTCTCTCGATTCCAGCTTTGGATTGTGTTTTGGGAAAGGACATCGTGTTTTGGGAAAGGACATCTGTCTGTCTGTCTGTCTCTGTGCACGTGTGTTACTGTGCACATATGTGAGCCCATGTAAAGGCCCGAGGTTAATTTTGATGTTTTCCTCAAATGCTCTTTATCTTGCTTTTTGGAAACAGGTCTGTTGTAACACTAGAGCTCACCAATCTGGCCAGGCTCTGTGTTCAGCAAGATGCAGTCATCCTTCCGTCTCTCTCTGTCCACTGGGACTGTAGATGCACACTACCAAGCCCAGCTTTTTTCACAGGAAAAGCTGTGGGGTCTGAGCTCGGGTCCTTGCCCTGCTTGAGTGGCAAGTCCTTTACTGACCTAGCCATGTCCTTAGCCCTTGGTTCTGGTTTTGAAAGACATGGTCTTACTTTGTCTGGAGTTTCCCTTAAGAGATCTGAGCACTGATTTAGGAAACTAACTTGAGCGTGTGAGCATGTGGTTCGCACGCCTGTGGTGGAGATGTGCAGTGAGTGAAGGGAGAGCAAGGAATGCAGTTTCCTGTCAAGAACTTTCTAGAAGGACTGAGTTCTACGGTTTCCTGTCAAGGCTTTGTAGAAGGAATGAGTTCTACGGTTTCCTGTCAAGGCTTTGGAGTTTCTTGGACAGCAGGACCGCGTTCTGCTCTGCTCTCTGGGAGGCATATACACGGCGGCATGCCGGCTCACCTGGAAGTTCTTGCAGATCTTTTGAATGCTGTGTGAGTTTACACTTTCAGGCTGCTCACTCTGGTGTTCTGTAACTCTAATTCACGAGCTGGAGACCTGTGCCTTCCCTTTCTGTGGCTTTCTCTGTGGTAGACAGAACAGGCAGGACCAAGCCCACAGCACTCTCTAATGGACACAGGCTTAGTGCAGCAAAGTGATTTTTGCAAAACAAAATAAACCCAGCAGGAAATAAAACAGGAAACAAAAAACCAGTGCCTTGATATGTTTGGGCAAGAGTGGCCTGACAGAGCACCCGTGTTAGAGACTGAACTCACATCCCAGACTGATACAGGGAATGAATCGAGTGTCTCTTGATTTGTTCACATACAGGTGTGTGGTGGCAGTTTAAACTCCATCCTCAGTGTTGATGGGATCCTGGAGATGCACTGCTGGAGTACTCAGTGGGAAGCCTTGCTGTAGAGCCACCTAAATGTGCTCTGGGTTCGAGCATCTCATTACAGATCGGACTGTCTCAGCTTCCCTGAGATAGCCCCTGCACATTCACCCGGGAGCCCAGGCACGGTTGAGAGCGTCCAGGCAGAGGCGAGTGTCCTCCTGGTGCTTCCTATTTATTACAGAATCATATGTGGCATCTTGTACAGCTACTTTTGTAGACACTGGAGCTGGGTTCTTCTAGTCTTCAGTGTCCGTTGTCTACAGAGGTGGGCCTGTGACATACACAGCCACACACCCACAGCCATGCATCATCTCTCTCATAGACCAGTGACTGTGTTCAGGATGAGCTCAGATGACTTCTGTTACAGTTAGGGATGTATGTTTTTGTTTTTATAAAATACTCTTGCAAGTAATATTCATGAACCATGCAGAATCATGACTGCGGTGAACAGGCAGGGCCTCCAGGCCCTCACTCCCATGCCTTTTCCTATCAGCTGCTTGTTGAGTGTGACAGAGGCTGGGTAGCCCCACCCTTGAGGCCCTGCTGGATGCTGGATGCTGGATGCAGGATGCAGGATGTAAGATGCTGGATGCAGGTGTATAATCTCTGCCTGTATCCTAGGAGCACCTTGCACATCTGCTCAACAACATTTGCCTTGGACAGATTAGAGAAGAATCCACAGGAATGCACGAGGTTCTGTGTACAGGGGGTGGGGGTGGGGGTGGGGCAGGCGAAGGAAAAGAGTGAGGGGAGTGGTGGTGTCGGTAGGTGTGTGCACCAGTGGATGACATCATACAGTAGATGTGTGCACCAGTGAATGACATCATACAGTAGATGTGTGCACCATTGGATGACATCATACAGTAGGAGTGTGCACCAGTGAATGACATCATACAGTAGATGTGTACACCATTACATGACGTATACTCACAACAGCCCTGACCTTGTCATGGTGAAGGAACTGTCCTTACACAGTCACAGGGTGACATGGCTAGGGTGGCTATGTCTAGGCTAGGGTGACATGGTCTTTGGATTCTTGGGAAATGCTCACAAGCAACTGGTGTGATTGGCATGAGCCAATTAAGACACAGTATCTAACCTTACATATTATGTCAGGTCCTGCTGAGTCATATGAAAGTATTTAATATCTGCAGAGTGGAGCGCAGCACCAGGAAACTAAAAAACATGTTTTTTAGTCTTACATTTACCAAGAAACTGTAGCTGGGTAGATGCCTTCCATGAGCACACTCTTATTTTTGCAAGCCATTCTGTGTATAAAGTCACATTAAATTCAGTGTCTGGAGAACACAGCAGAGCTGTACAGAGAGGTCTGTTCAGTGTGCCGAGCCTTTTGGTTCATCCTCAAAGCTAGAACTTGCTGCAGCGTGCCAGTAAACATGATGAAGGTGTATTAAATCCCACAAAATGTGACATCGTGTTCTCCTCAGGAATCAGTCTTGGTAAACATTCTCCGATGGCTCTCCCTCTTGCAGGGCTCTGGCTGCTTTGCAGAAGGGCTACACGTGTTCGTGATAAACTGGGTCACGTTATCGCCACTCCTGGCAGCTACCAATCTGGAAAATTTAAATGGGTGTAGTATTTGCAATATGTGTATACTTAGGAGTTTTGAGAGATCAATCTTTTTGTGACTTCAGGGTATATTGGTTGGTGTTTGTATAACGGCAAACAAAGTCTTAAGACCTGGTAAAGCGTGCTTTCTCGCTTATTCTACAAATGTCCTCAATTCAGAGCATTGTTTGCATCAGCTGTGTAAGTTTTTACTGAGATTTCAGTAAATCTCTTACTGGAAGGTTGATTTCTCTCATGAGATAATGAAGGGATTTGGGGCTTCGTAGCCGCTGACCTGCCTCGTTCGTAGGTGACGGTTAGCAGGCAGCCCAGTGGCTTGCCGAGGACATTATCTGCTTTGTGCTCCAGTGGTCCTCTCAGTAATGTGCTGGCGACTTGGATGCAGGTTCACAAAAAAGCAGAGGACTGAGAGACCGTCAGCCCCATGATCATATCAGCCATAGCAGCTTGTGTTTTTCATGGGGGCGGGGGCGGATGTTAGGTGAGCGGCTGGAACTAGGGCAGTGCTTGGAGTCAGGCAAGCTCCTGTTGCTTGGGGTGAGTGACTGACGTAGTTCTCTTGGAGAAACAGGACTGATAGGAAAAGTGCTTTTCTCTGAGGCTGGTTGTTTTCCATGCTGTCAATTTCTCAGAGAATTTGAAAAAAGTGTTTGTTACACGTAAGTAAACCAGGGTGGGAGGCTTCCGTTGTGAGTCAGGCTCTGTGAGAGCTCTTGGCCACCTTTAACCTGGACTGTTCCTGAAGTTCAGTGAAAGCTTCCTGATATGACATAGATTTTGAAAATAGAGATTTATGAATTTTCGTTTTTTTTTTTTTCCTGGTGTCATGCCCCCTTCGGTTTCCACTTTTCTAAGCCATTTGCAATCTCGGTCTTCATGGTGATGGGGGAGGATGCCAGCGTCTGAGCTACGGGCTGGTATCACAGTAGCAGGGAGCCCAGCGATCTTAGGGGCACTGTTCAACAGTCCTTTGCAACAGCAGACTCCATGCAGGCTGCCCAGATCTGGGGAGGGGGGTTCTCTGAGCCTGAAAATGGGGCTCTTCGTGGAAACCTTTAAAAGGTCATGCTGCTGGGAGCTGGTTCAGGAATCTGGGTCTACTGTCAAGCCCTAGCACCTCTCTGTATGGCCTGGGAGGGACAGCCACACATGTGCTTATCTGGAGAGCCTGCTCCTGGCGCCTCCTGTCCTGATTGTGTGTTAGCTTCACTTCCCTGGTGACAAGTCACTGCTAGAAGACTCAGAAAATAGCAAATAGTGAGCAACAACTCACAGGAAGGCTTTAATTTCAGAGCAGGGGCAGGCAGGTATACATACTGGATGCTCTTGCACTTGGATTCAAAACCCCAACCCTGATTTAAAGTCTGTTCACTGTCCCAGTAGGTAGTGTTAGTAACTAGAGAAGAAAGCGCCCATCTTTGTTCACATTTGAGCTTCTCAGAGTGTAAGCCTTGGTTCCCAGGTGACCATGTTTTCATATTAAGGGAAAAGCCACAAAGGTTTCTTGCCCTGCACACCCTCCTGTTCAGGCTTTGTTTACTTTGGAAGATGGAGTCCCATTTAGACCTTGAGTGTTTTCCTGTGATTGCATGTGGTGTCCACTGCCTGGTCTGAAGTGCAGAAAGAAGGGCCTTGCTGGAAAGGCTGTGGCTTTCCTAGAATATCGTGTGGATGCTTCCCTGCGTCTGGGTGCCCATACGGTGGGGCTTGCTAGAATTTAAAGGGAGGTCTTGTTTAAGACAACTGAATTCTGCCTTCTTCATCCCTCTACCTCCCTTTCCAAGGGAAGCATGGCTGAGCCCACTCTCAGAAACACCCGGCTCCTTTTCTCTAATGCTCCCAAGCCAGGGTTGCCCAGAGTGCTGCTGCCCTTTCTGCAGTTGGTGGCTGTGGGTCTGTGTTCTTGTCCTGAGTGGAGGAGGGCTCTCAGGAAAGCAGTGCCTGCATTCAGGTCTTGCTATTGGAGTGGAAAGGACTCCTGTTCATAATGGATTCTTGATGGTCTGAGGATACAGGAGCCCGCAGGCCCAACCCTGTGGCCTGCGCACTCCACAGCAGTGAATGCATCCCTTCATGGACCTCCAAGGGACCCTAGTCTCGGGACACTGAACCATAGTTGTTCATCCTGGGCAGAATGGCTTGTGAGGAGAGGGCCTCTTCATTGTTGTTAGGGCATCCCCCATTTGTCCAGATAATATGTGTTTTGTCTACAGAAGTCATATAAGCTTGCCCAAGATGTTAATGATGTATTTTAATTCATGGCTCATAATTCTGCAGTGTGACTTGCGAGGCCTTTTCATTGTCTCCAGGAGAACAAGCTCACAGTGTCCTGCAGTACAGACTGGCAGCTCCCGCATGGCCTGTGGGGTGTGCTGGGCCCTGCACCCACTCCAGCTCCTGGAGTCCCCAGAGCTGCCCAGCCTCACGCTGAGCAGTGCCCCTGCTTCCGCATGACTTGTGTCCCAGGGCCTCTTTGCTTCTGTCTCTGTGGACAGGCTTGTTGCGCCCCTGCTTCCGCATGACTTGTGTCCCAGGGCCTCTTTGCTTCTGTCTCTGTAGGCAGGCTTGTTGCTCCTTTAGCCTACTTTCTGGCTTGAGCTGCGTTACAAACTGATGTGCTGGTGGAGACATAACTCTGGCTCTGACCCCCACAGAAGGCCTCTAACCCTGGAAGGCACCAGGCTCCTTTACAGACCCAGTCTCTCTCTGGAAGAGACTTCAAGATGGCATAGACACAGACAAGTCACCCGGTCTTGGGGAAGCTAGAGCAGCCAGTATAAAACCCAACAGAGTTAGTGAGTGAGTGAGTTGGAACTCAGCAACTCCTGGACTAGACTAGCTTTGAAGGCAGCAGACTCTGGCTTTACTTCTAAGCCCACAGAGGCTGTTGATGGCTCTGTCTCCCTTCCCCCCAGCAGGTCAGATGGAGTCCTGATCCCCTCCCCCAAATTCCCAGCAAGTCAGATGGAGTTCGAGCCCTACCCCTCAAGCAGGTGAGATGGAGTTCCCTTCCCACAGCAGGAGAGAGGGAGTCCCAGTTCCCTTCCCCCAGTAGGTGAGAGGGAGTCCCTGTCCCCCCAGCAGGTGAGAGGGAGTCCCTGTCCCCCC
>NW_022196895.1:78805313-78817126 GCF_008632895.1 Mastomys coucha
CAGGCCTTTGTTTCTCCTCCTCCTCCAGTTCGGGTTCAGACAAACATTGGGAGCAGGGTTGCTCAGGAAATGAGTGGATATCAATCAGAACACATCTCAAAATTGGCTCTCTCATTCCTTTCTCAGGGTGACATTCTGATAAATAGTGTCAACTTTGCTAGTTTTGGGGAAAACAGGGAAACCATGCAGCCTTTGTTCTGTATTGGTTCCACTGGCAGGCAGAGAGCTCAGCTGGACTGTCTGTCATGAATTTCACGTCAAAATGTACGTACAAAGCAGGACAAGGCTGCAGTCAGCTGGTCAGAAAAGTATTATCTCAGATGTCAGGGAGAGCTTTGGGGGCTCCTAGTGAACCCTGGCTCCTTGTTCTGCCCCTCAGTGTGGGTGAGGGCTGTGTGCCCAGGGGCAGAGGAGGGGGATTGTCTTAGGTCTTAGAGCACCCACTCCTCAAACCTGAGAAAGCACTGCTCATTTGAGCAGATTGTAAGTGTTGAGAGTTCGGGAACGATAATTTGCAAACTGTATTGCTGAGTCCCAGCTTCCCTGAGCTGGTTTGTGGAGGATGCTGGTGGGTAAGGGGCCACTGTAGGGCTGGGAGGGGTGCAGGTCCCGGGACTATGTCTGTTTCCTGTGTGCTTCTTCCTAGAGTGGCGTTTGAAGCTTGCATAGTGTCTTTGTGAGGAACTCCCAGTTCCATGCAAGCAGGAGGAATAGCAGGGCACACACCTCCCACCAGGTCCAGGGTTCTGAGTTTTGGATGAGTCTGTAGAATACCTTGAAACAGTTCATCACACATTCGATCTACAAGTATGCATGACCCAGCAGAGCTGCTCAAGGGCCACTTGATATGGAGTCCATAGTAAAGTTGGGCTTTACCGTGCCCTGATGCCGAATGTGTTGGCTCTGTATTGTGGGTGTTCATGGCCCCGGGTGAGGGCTTTTTAACTGTGCTGAGTGTCCTGGACAAAGGCGCGTTAATAGGCTCTGGGAGTGCAGCAGTCATAGCTGCATCTTAGGACTGTCCCAAGCTGCTCTTTTGTCCCTTTGAGTGGATGGAGCCAAGTACTGCTGATGTCAGTGAGCAGGTGTCTCTGCCACTCGGTTTACATCCTCTTCCCTCACCGGAAGTCACTGAACTCCTCTGAGGTGCTGCTGAGCATCTGTTCTCAGTGCTGAACGGTACAGCTCCCATGCATGCATGCATTTAAATCCACCTCACAGAGGGAAGGAAGGAAGGAGGGAAGGAGGGAGGGAGGAAGGAAGAAGGAAAGGAAGGAAAGAAGGAGGAAAGGAAGGAAGGAAGGAAGGAAGGAGGGAAGGAGGGAGAGAAGGAGGGAAGGAGGGAAGGGAGGGAGGGAAGGAAAGAGGGAGGGAGGGAGGGAGGGAAGGAGGGAGCGAGCCAGCCATGTAAGGCTTACAGCATCTCCACTACAGCAGCTTGAAGATGGGGAAATAGGGAGAGGGGGAGGGAGGGCCGGAGTCACACTTGTAGGGTTGTACATTGATCTGAGTGAATGGCAGAACTGGGTGTCGGTCCAGGTGATCTGATGTCTGTCACATCCTGTTGTCAAGCACTACCGTTCATCTCTATGTCAGAGGATGAGGTGTGTCAGGAAGGCTGTCCCGGGGCATCAGGTAGGATAGTTTCACTCCTGGGCCAGGTATTCGGGGACTAGGTGCAGGGTACTGGGGTGCAGGGCAAGGCATATCAGGGGTCAGGTTCTTCCTTATAGACTGAGTTAAGGTGTTCTGGGCTCACAGTAAGAGCTGGAGGGGCCTATGACGACTGGAAGTCTGCGTGAGGTTGGTGGCCCTGCACCCTGGGGTGACTGTGTTGTGTGCCTTCCCTGGAGGCAGTTTCCTAGATAACTGTGCACCATACTCTGGGACAGCTTTTTGTTGGTGGTAGGGTTCAGAGTTAGCTGCGGAGATGCGTACTATCGTGGAAGATTATACTGTGATTGAAAAAAGGGGTCATGGGATTGCTCCGGTGCCCAGAGTCCAGTCACACTGGTTGGAATCCCAGATGTAGTTCCCTCATAGGAGCTTAGTAGTTCTCACAGGTGGAGCCTCACTCCATTTGGGTCTTCTGGAAACATCTCTTGGACCAGCTGGCACATGACCAGCATGCTATTTGTAACTGGAGCTTGGGGTTTGTGCCACCTTTAACCATGGAGCATCCTCTGCTCGCCTTTCCGTGCTCAGGTCCTGCCTTTCCCAGCATGCTCTGCTCTCCTGGGAGCTGAGCGCTGCTCACCATGAGCTCAGCCTCTTCTCATGGTCACTCTAGGTGGACACTTGGGGAGGACCTGATCAGTCATGGGGTGCTGGGAGTGACTCAGCCTCACGTCGTTCTGTAACTGGCCTGGAACTCAGTTGCAATGCATTGCCTTTCCCACGAACAGCTAGAGTTTCATTTTGGGGTGTTTATTCTTCCCAGCCTTAGAGTGACCCCAGGTCTAACTGTGAGTGATGCTCAGTGTGAGGGTGAGTGGGTAGTGACGTGTCTGTGCTGCGGGGTGGAGGACTCCTCAGCGAAAGGATGTGTGTTTGTTCCAGTCTGCAGAGTGTGATGCCTGGGCAGTCCCTCCTGGCTGAGTCCCTCCACTGGGTGCCCGGGGAACAGGAAAAGCCTGGGCAGTCCCTCCTGGCTGAGTCTGCTGGGTGACCAGGGAACAGCCTTCTGTGTGGGGTGTCGCATCCTAATGGTCTCAGGTCCAGGGAGAGCCATCATCCAGGTGGTAAGGAGTCAGAGGAAGCTGTTTGTGTGTGACACCTTGGTGCTGTCTGGCCTGGGCTCGGCTTGTGCTGTGTCTATGGAATTCTCTCTCAGTTCAGCCATATGCTTTCCTTTCTGTGTTTTCCCTTTCTTTGTATTCTCTTCATCCCTATCATATGCTTTTACCTAAGATGCATTCATATTTTACTTCGCCTTATTTTTAAGACTGATTATTCAGCTTTTATGAAATGAAATACACCATTTAGAAATTATACATAGCACTTCCTAAAAAGTATTCTCTGCACCTCCAGAGAAACTTAAGCACAGAGCAGAGGCCCGCTGGAAATTTATTTTAAAATTCCGAACAGCCAAAACAAATCATCAGAGCCTTGTTTGTCTAATTCTGAGTTTCATCCTTGGGAAAATTGGTACATATTATATAAAACCCTCAGTGTGTCACGTGAGCCTGCTGTCCTCACACCAGCAGAGTGCACCACTTTGGGCCGCCCCCCACCCCCCGATGCTTGTGCAGCTCTGGACTGCTAAGTCCCCCTGCCTGAGGTAGCAGGCTGGCACCTGTCGGTTTTACAAGGCTGGTTACTTGCAGGTTGAGGCACTTTAGGGGTAGCCAGATGGTCCTGACTGTTTGCTAGACCCTACTTAGTCACGGGGTACCACATGGACGCCAGCCATTGCTCATCAGATAAGGCTGTGGTAGGGAAATCATTGGAGACTGTCCTAGCCACTGTGGCCTTGGGCTTTAAGGGTCTTAAGTTTGTGTGGCTGGTTGGACACCACTGTGACTGCTTGAGCCAGCCACCAGCATCTGCAGTCAGTATCTATGGTCAGCTTTGCAAAGGGCACCTCTGATGAATAGCGGTTTGTACCTGTAGCCAGCGACGAGGACAGAGATACGTTGGTTTGGCCCCTTAGCGACCCCATGAAGATCTGTGGTGGAACAAGGCTCCAGCCTGCATTAGAGGGAGCATTGCCCAGCCTCTGGTCCGCGTGGCTAGGTCTCCATGCAGTGTTCCTTAGCTGATGGTGACTGGACTTGCCTGTGGCAACTCTTCACGTCTGCATGGCTGTTATTTTCTCTTCAGTGCTAGCCGTGCTTCCAAGTCCCGACTGGTGGGTCTCCTGGGTTTTATTTCAGGGCTTCTTACTGAGGAGGGAGGCTACTTGTGGCCCTGAGGCCCTGCCCTGGGTGAGCCCCTTCCCCTTCCTTGTTCGATCTGGTAGCCCTGGGTAGAGCTATAAGGTAGTCTGGGGGATGGCAGGGCAGAGCTTCCCCCTCCCCAACCCCTGGCTCTGGGCTGGTGAAGGCAGGTGTCCAACTCTGAGGAGTTGGGAGGGTTGGAGTCAGACTGATCATTGAGGCAGTAGGGAGGAGAGGGGTGGGCATGTGTCAGTGGGTGAGCAGAGCCACGCAGAGCTGTCTGTAGGTTCTCTGGGTACACGTGGCTCTGTTTGTTATTTCATTATATCCCCAACATGAAGGAGATGTACCAAGGGTGTGAGGTACAGAGTAATGAAGGGGCAGAGGACAAAGCTAGCTGTGTAGTGTGGTCACAGAGGTGGGATTCCACACCTTAGCCCAAACAGGCTGAACAGGTGTCTGTGGAGCACGTGCTGGTGGTGTGACACCTGCACCTGCACCTGCACCTGTACCTGCACCTGCACCTGCACCTGCAGTCTTCATGCTGCAAGTGTTCTCTTTTCCTCTAGGTGACCCGGAGGCTGCCTCTGTGGTCCCTGCTTGCCTGGGGCTATTTTCCCAAGTCTTATCTAAGGCCTTTTAATTGGTGTGCCTTTTAATTCTCTTGGATAGCTGAATGGAATGAGACACCCACTGATGGACATATATTACTAGACTGGACTCTGAAGTTAATTCAGGTTCATTCACATCCAAGATTGCATTTTTTCTTCTCCATAATTTATCACTATGTAATTCGTTGCTAATTCTTTAAATGTACGAGAATTTTATACCCTATTTTGTCTTTAAGTTATATGTACATCATTTTTCATTCATATTCTATATGTTTCTCATTTAGCATTTTCAGGTATACTAAAGTAATGTCTGGGAAAAGGTGGCGCTTCCTAGGAATCATTTGCCTTTTATATTACATCATGGTAAATAACTCTACAGCCACATAAAATGTCTTGATAAAATTGTTTAAATTGGCTTGTCCTTGAGACATGGTCAGGACCATGGTCATCTTGTAATTTAGCCTTACTTTGGGGGCCAGTAGGCTTTGGGCTCTGCGTCTGCTGTTTGGCTGTGCTGGGTGGGCCTTCTGCAGAGGAGCCTTGCGGACATTGCCTAGTTTGGCTTCCCTATGCTCGTTTAGTTGACCTAGAGACCTGTAGGGGGCGCTTGTGGCCTGCTTGTGGCCACTTAGGTTCCTGGAGACCTGTAGGGGCTTCTCCCTGCAGGCTTCCGTATGTGCCATGCCAGCAGGCTCTGGAGGGGAAAAGCCCTTCCAACAGTAGAAAGAGCTGTTCTGTAGCAGGCAGCCTTGTCCCCCCAGTCCAGCTCATGGCCCCTGCCAGCCCCGGGTGGGCTGGGTTCTCACCTCAGCTCCATGTGTGTTTCAAGGTCACTTTGAGATTTCTACCTTGTGGAGTGTTTGTGGTCATGCAGCCCTCAGAATAAATACACAGCTCCTGAGAGGATGCTGATGCTAGGAGGACCTGCCGTACCTGCCGTACCCACGGGTTTGCAGCATGGCTCCCCCTGTTGGCTGATCATTTCTTTCCTGGTTCATTATAGTGAATAAGTTCAGGGGATACCCAGAGCACACCAGGAGCTGGTACCTACGGCTCTTTAGGAAGAGAGCCTTATGTGTTTGATGAAGACAGGTGTGAGCACACTGCTAGACCACAACGAAAAACTAGGCATGTAGCTTCTTTGTGTTTTGTAAAATTCTGCACATGTGAATTCTCATTCTCCCCCCATCTCTGTGTGTGTGTGTGTGTGTGTGTGTGTGTGTGTGTGTCTGTCTGTCTGGTTTTTTTTTTCTGTTTTTTTTTTTTTTTTCGAGACAGGGTTTCTCCATGTAGCCCTGGCTATCCTGGAACTCACTCTGTAGGCCAGGCTGTCCTCGAACTCAGAAATCCACCTGCCTCTGCCTCCCAAGTGCTGGGATTAAAGGTGTGTGTTACTACTGCCTGGCCTGTCTGTCTATTTAAGCATCATATCCTGCTCTGCATTGGACATAAGCATTTTGGCTGTCAGGGTTGAGTGGGCTGTCATGTAGTGGGTAGGACCCAGGGAGAACCTGCCTGTTCTTCTCTGGTGGGTGGATAGGAGTGGATTTGGGCTGGTCATAATCTATGATGCTGTGTAGACTCAGCAAGGCTCAGGCACTATTTTTTGGACATTGTTAGGATAGGTTTGACTCTGACCCATGAGGACACAGTGAAATAGGAAGGGGAACCACAGGACCTTGTGATTAAAGGCATCCTTCCTGGGGTCAGGACTCGGTCCTGTAGCTGGAGCTTGGGGTCCCTTTGAGTACATATGAGCCAGGAGTCCATGTGGGAGAGAAAGTGTAGGCCAGGCCAGTTAAGTGTGGTAGCGTGGTTTGTGGCTTCTCTGTTGCCAGCACTTGTACACGTAGCCCAGACAGGGTGGCTGCCACAGAGGCTCTAGTTCTGTGGCCTCAGCCACTTGGGTATTTCCGCATTGTGTCCCTGTGTGTTCCTAAGAAGGCTTGCCTCCCCAGGGTTGAAACCAGTGGAAAACTTTTTAGCTACTGTCAGCTGTACACCTCTGAAACTCAGGGACGGTGGGCTCTGGATCCAGCCAGGCTCTGCCTCCCATCCTTGGTCTCTCTGGTATGTGTTGCCTTACATCCTCTTGTGTGGAAGCTCCTTTTCTCCATGCGCCTGTCCATAAACACGCTTCTGTAGGGTTTTATTTTTTAATTTAATTTTTTTTTAAAGATTTAAAAGGTGGAGGTGAGGTAGAAGTTACTTACTTTAGCATGAAGTATTAATTTTAATTACTGGCCTTTAAAGGGGCAAATAGCTCTGTTTGTGTTTCCATGAGTATCCTTTTCTTTTAGTTCAGACGGATTGATTTTCATGGTGGAGTACCCAGAACCTGACTACAGGCGATGCTCTGCACTCTGTTGCGTGGATGTTGTACTTACGGGGTTTCTGTCTCTCTCTTACAGGTGCTTGCTGCAGCTGCTCCATCACAGAACATGCACCTACTCATCACAAGCACCTCTCTCCTCTCTGGGCAGCAGGAACCCCTCTAAAAATGGAGAGATAAGACACTTCAGGCCCCTACGACACAAGGCTGTGCTGGGACCCCCGTATCGCCCTGATGGATCGCAGCAGAGAGGCCGAGATGGAGCTGAGGAGAGGACCCAGCCCGCCCAGGGCTGGCAGGAGCCACGAGGTGGATGGGGACAAGGCTGCCTGCCATAGCTGCTGCATCTGTGGTAAGAGCTTTCCTTTCCAGAGCTCCCTGTCACAGCACATGCGCAAGCACACGGGAGAGAAGCCCTACAAGTGTCCCTACTGTGACCACAGGGCTTCCCAGAAGGGCAACCTCAAGATTCATATCCGCAGCCACCGCACAGGGACTTTGATTCAGGGGCACGAGCCAGAGGCGGGAGAGGCGCAGCTGGGCGAGATGCGTGTCTCTGAGGGCCTGGATGGGTGTGCCAGCCCGACTAAGAGCACCTCTGCCTGCAACCGCGTGCTGAACGGGGCCGTGCCAGTGGATGGCAGCAAGATTCTGCTCCGGAGCAGCCGCAAGGAGGTGGAGGGTGGGGCCAGCGCCCAGGAAGACACGGAGGCCATGGTGCCGTGCTCCTTCTGTAAGAGCCGGTTTGAGCGCAAGAAGGACCTGGAGCTGCATGTGCATCAGGCCCACAAGCCATTCAAGTGCAGGCTGTGCAGCTATGTCACCCTGCGGGAGGAGTCTCTGCTTAGCCACATCGAGAGGGACCATATCACAGCTCAGGTGCCCAATGGCAGCGAGGCCTGTGTGGAGAATGGCAAACCTGAACTGAGCCCTGGGGAGTTTCCCTGCGAGGTGTGTGGCCAGGCCTTCAGCCAGACCTGGTTCCTGAAGGCACACATGAAGAAACACCGGGGCTCCTTTGACCACGGCTGCCACATCTGTGGCCGGAGATTCAAAGAGCCTTGGTTCCTTAAGAACCATATGAAGGCCCACGGACCCAAAGCAGGAAGCAAGAACAGACCCAAGAGTGAGCTGGATCCCATTGCCACCATCAACAATGTGGTGCAGGAGGAAGTCATTGTCGCTGGCCTGTCCCTCTATGAGGTCTGCACAAAGTGCGGGAACCTGTTTACAAACCTGGACAGCTTGAATGCCCATAACGCCATACACCGTAAAGTTGAAGCCAGCCGGATACGAGCCCCGGCTGAGGAGGGGGACACAGAGGACCCCCTGGACACTAAGCAGTTCTTCTTACAGTGCCTGAACCTGACACCATATGTGGCTGGCGATGCGTCCCCCACTGGGCAGGCTGGACGGCGGGTGGCTGAGTTGGACCCCGTCAACAGCTATCAGGCCTGGCAGCTAGCCACCAGGGGTAAGGTGGCTGAGCCGGCTGAGTACCTCAAGTACGGGACCTGGGACGAGGCCCTGGCAGGGGATGTAGCCTTTGACAAAGACAAGCGTGAGTATATACTGGTGAGCCAGGAAAAACGCAAGCGTGAACAGGACGCTCCTTCTACCCAAGCTCCCCCAAGGAAGAGGGCCAGCGTACCTGGGGACCCCATGCTTTCTGGCCACCTTGACCCCCGACCAGCCTCACGCCCCAGCCGCAGGTCTGCGACCACCACTGGCCAGGGCAAGTCCTCCGAGTGCTTCGAGTGCGGCAAGATCTTCCGCACCTACCACCAGATGGTGCTCCACTCCCGCGTGCACCGGCGTGCACGCCGCGACAGGGATCCTGAGGGAGACAGGGCAGTGCGGGCCCGTTGCGGTTCACTCAGCGAGGGTGATTCGGCTTCCCAGCCAAGCAGCCCTGGCTCAGCCTGCGCCACTGCTGACTCCCCTGGCCTGGCCGAAGAAGTGGTGGATGATAGTGGTGAAGAGGCTGTGCCTGAACACACATCAGGTGAGCAGGTGGACCTGGGTGGTTGAGGTTCAAGTACCCCGTGTAGCCCTGGAACAGCTCTGGGCCCAGCTGTCCCTGTACCCAAGCAGTCTTGGTGGAGAGACTGTGTCCTCAGGTGCTCCTGTGTTTTGATAATCTTGTCCCTATTTCTGGTTCTGGCTCACAGGCTGCGCCTTGGGCATTCTGCATCTGCGGGGTCCTGGAGGCTCCACTGCTCTAACTGATGCTGGGTCCTGGAGGCTCCACTGCTCTAACTGATGCTGGGTCCTGGAGGCTCCACTGCTCTAACTGATGCTGGGTCCTGGAGGCTCCACTGCTCTAACTGATGCTGTCCATTCCTCCTGCCTCTCCTTTTTGCTACTCAGCTGCAAATGCTCAATTAATTAATTAACCAATTAATGAGCACTTTTGCTTTCTTAAGTCTAGGGTCTCATTTGGGTGGCTGTAATCTGTTAGGAGTAAGTCTTCTAAGATGTCCTTCTGTTTCCTATGTATAACGCCAATAGACACACACTTGTGCATACTTACCATACACACAAAGGATACCACATATAAACACCAAAACACTAAAACCATACACATACTTGCGCATGTACAAACTATCACACATTCAGATAAACAGACATGCACATACACATGCACACATGTGAATATCACATGCATATATGACCACACACATTCATGGAAACATAGATAGTATGGTGGTGTAAAGAATGGCCCTCATAGGTAATATATTTGAAAGCTTGGTCATTAGCTGTGGCAGTATTAGAAAGTACTAGAAGATTTAAAAGATGTGGCCTTATTGGAGTGGGTGGAGACCCTGGGGCTGTCCCCTGCCTGTGGATCAGGATGTACAGCTCAGCTCCAGTGCCTGCTTGCGTGTCACCAAGCTCCCCACTATGATAATAATGGATTCAATCTCTGAAACCGAAAGCAAGCTCCAATTAAATGCTTTCTTCTATAAGAGTTGCTGTGATCATGGGGTCTCTCCACAACAACAGAACAGTGACCATGACAGATAACTGCAAACATACATACACACACAAACATATGTGCATATACATAAATATGCAATGGATACATGCACATATGTACACATTACATATTCAGACATACCACATACCCCAAAATACACACTTACTCTGCACAAGCACATGTGCGTACACACAAATATGAATATGCATACATCACACGGGCATAGAAACACTACACACAGACACCCCAGACACATGCATATATAAAAAACATGCATATACACAAACATGAATGTGAACACACATGCTCAAATAGACACCAAAATACACATGTATACTAGCTTACATATAGCTAAGCACACATGCATATGAACACATACACGTGTACATATTGCAACATATGCATAAATACACACATGGAGAGATTATAAACACAGAACACTTACTGATGTACAGTTATACATACCTGCATATTTAGCATGTATTGAATACATGTCATGTGCTTGTTCTTGCACAGACATGTGCAGCTGCACGTGCACACACACACACACACACTATACGTGCTCAGGTGCACACACACATGCACACACACGCACACACACATGCACACACACACATACATACACACACGTGCACACACACACGCACGCACACAGGCACGCACGCACACACACATACACACACACACACGCACGCACACAGGCACGCACGCATGCACACATACACACGCACACACGCACACACGCACACAGGCATGCACGCATGCACACATACACACGCACACACGCACACACACACTATACGTGCTCAGGTACACGCACTTTCCTCCTCCACTCTTACTGCCAGGCATCTGGGTAAACTTCGAATCTCTGTGTAGTTATAATTAATCTCTTCAGATTTAGATAACCCTTTGGGCTGAGAGACCGTTAATTGGAACAGATTTCTTTTCAAACAGCAGCCATGAAAATGTTTCCAGATGCCTGCCTTGACGTGTCATGAGTTTCCCATTTTAAAGATAAACTTTAAGCATTTTGCTGGTGCCTTTGTTATTTTGCCTTGGGCAGTTGCAGTGAGGAAAGGTGGGGCTTAAGGTGTGGGCCTTAAGGTGTGAGCCTGTGGCTGCACATGGCCAGCAGGCGTTCTTGTCTGGCGGCTGCTGGGCACGGTGGCTTTTACTTGAGGCGGGGTGCCTATAGGCAGAGGAGGGCACCGCAGGGCTGTTGTGTCTGCAGTGAGGAAGAAACAAGCAGAGAGACAAGTGCTGCTTCTGGGGCCCAAGTGAGTCTGACAGACCTGCATAGCGTGCTACCTGGTCACGCTGCTGCACTTAGGTGCAAAGGCATCAAAACTGGGCACACAGGCATTCCCCCAGGCCTTTGGGAATTCCGTACGGAGTCTTAGCACCCTCAGGGCCCAGGGAACCAGCCGCATGCTGCCCGTGCTGCCCGTCACTCATCTTAGGGGCTGGGTCAGGGGCGGTTCCTTGCTGAAGCCCTTCGACATTCTTTTAGCAGCTTAAGGTGCAAAGCCTGGTGAGCCCCCACTGACCTTGCTGAACCTTAACCACCTCCCTCTGTACACGTACGTATTTACTGACAGCGTTCTGACACCGGTTATTTTGTTATGTGCGTGTCTGCTAAAGTGTTAGGGGAGCACTGGGTCTTCTTTCCACTCTGAGGAGTTTTTTTGTTTTTTGTTTTTTTGCTTTTGTAGTATTAAAGATTGAACCCATGTCCTTTCATAGTGTGAGGTAAGCTCTCTTCTAGTGATCAACACTGCAGTGTCTTGGACTCACTCTGGAGCACAAGCTGGCTTTAAAATTTTAATTCTCCTGCCTCAGTCTCCCACGTAGCTGAGATTACAGGCCTTCACCACCTGGTCCAGCAGAGAGGGAAGTGTCTGAGTGTTGCCCCATCCATGAGCGTTGCCCCATCCATGAGCATTACCCCATCCATGATCATTACCCCATCCATGATCATTGCCTCATCCATGAGCGTTGCCCCATCCATGATC
>NW_022196895.1:78817421-78821600 GCF_008632895.1 Mastomys coucha
TGCCCCATCCATGATCATTACCCCATCCATGATCATTGCCTCATCCATGAGCGTTGCCCCATCCATGAGCGTTGCCACATCCATGAGCGTTGCCACATCCATGATCATTGCCCCATCCATGAGCGTTGCCCCCATCCATGAGCATTGCCTCATCCATGAGCATTGCCTCATCCATGAGCATTGCCCACATCCATGAGCGTTGCCCCATCCATGATCATTGCCCCATCCATGAGCATTGCCCCATCCATGATCATTACCTCATCCATGATCACTGCCTCATCCATGAGCGTTGCCCCATCCATGAGCGTTGCCACATCCATGAGCGTTGCTACATCCATGATCATTGCCCCATCCATGAGCGTTGCCCCCATCCATGAGTGTTGCCCCATCCATGATCATTGCCCCATCCATGAACATTGCCCCATCCATGATCATTACCCCATCCATGATCATTACCCCATCCATGAGTGTTGCCCCATCCATGATCATTACCTCATCCATGATCACTGCCTCATCCATGAGCGTTGCCCTATCCGTGAGCGTTGCCACATCCATGAGCGTTGCTACATCCATGATCATTGCCCCATCCATGAGTGTTGCCCCATCCATGATCGTTGCCCCATCCATGATCATTGCCCCCATCCATGAGTGTTGCCCCATCCATGAGCGTTGCCCCATCCATGAGTGTTGCCCCATCCATGGTGAGAAAGTCAGGTGATTCCTAATGAGCTAAGCCAGTGGCCTTTTCAAAGCTACTGAGCCAAGATGAGCTTTGCTTTAAAAAGTTTTTTTTTTTTTTAAAAAATACTTTAAAAGAATTATGTTTACGTCCCTGCTTGTCTGTTTGTACACCATGGAGTCCAGCGGCTGTCAGGTCTCCTGAAATTGCAGTTAGGAGTGGTTGTGAGCTCTTAGGATGCTGGGGACCAAGCTCGGGCCCTTATAAGAACAGCATGTATTCTTAATGCTGAGCCATCTCTACAGCATTATTTTAAAACGTTTTCCTTGAGTTTATTTGTATTTATTAAGTACTAGAGACTATTGTTTTCCTTACACAAGAGTGTGAGAGTTTTCTCTATAAAAGCACCCTCTTTTCTTCTTTTTGAGACAGCATCTCCTGCTGGCTCTGAACTTACCATGTAAGTGAGGGGAGCCCGAGCTCCCAGCTCTCCTGCCTTTATCTCTTCAGTGCTGGGATTCCAACTTGTGCTGCTAGCATAGCAGGCTTATGCATTACTGGGTATTGAACCCCTCTTAAATATTTATTTATTTAATATATATGAGTACACTGTAGCTGTACAGATGGTTGTGAGCCACCATGTGGTTGTTGGGATTTGAACTCAGGACCTTTGGAAGAGCAGTCAGTGCTCTTAACCACTGAGCCATCTCTCTAGCCCCTGAGCCAAATTCTTAACGTGCGTGCCCTCTCTCTCTCTCTCTCTCTCTCTCACACACACACACACACACACACACACATACACACACACAGTCTACATTATCCTGTAATAATACTGTGTCATCTTTGTATTTAACTATGGGAGAAGAGAGAGGAAGTTGTAACTTAGTCAGAGAGAAGAGACGTCGATGTCACCGTGAGAACATACCTGTGTTGAGGAGCCTTGTAGATCTGCTGAAGTCACTTTCTGTGATCCCAAGGACAGTGTCTTTCCACACAAATGCTCAGGCTTTCTAATCAAGGAGCAGTCAGTGGAATATTAGAAATAACTTGTGGGGTCTTAGCTGTCCTTGAAGGAGACAGGCATGTTACATGGCTGAATCATATGACTACTCTCTCTGGTTGGAAAGGTCTGCTGAGGCTTTTGGACCAGCTGTTTTTGAAAAGAAACCTTTACATGCTAGGATCTGCTCTTTCCTTAAAATATGCACAGAGATTTGGAAAATGTCCACCTCTCTTGCTATTAAGATTGCACACTTTTAAACAAGGTGTTGTATACTCTCATAAGACACTGATGGAACGCCTGGGTACCACTGTTGGAGCAAGTTTGCAGAAATGAATAATGCAGAGAATGGAACATTTAAAGAGAGCCATCCTTGACATAGCTGCAGTCGGAATCAGCATTCAGATGGCCGTGTTAATTCCATTAAATACCATTTCACTGTAACCTTACCTGAATAGCACTTAGCATATTAAGGAGTTGATGTGGGTGCTGTTTTCTGGATCTGCCTGTAGGGGGCTGTCTGGGTCACAGTGGTTTCTTCAAACATGAGCCTGATAAGGAAGCCTTTATTCCTGACACGTGTATCTGCATGACATTGTGAATAAGGTGGCAGACAGTTACTGAGCTGTGTTGTTCAAAAGTGACTTGGCAAAGGTAGAAACTGTGTATTTGAAGATTGCAAAAGTTTATATTTTTAAATAAGAGAGGTCAGGGTATATATAAGTATATATATATGCTTATATACATATAAGTACTTATATATACATATATACTTTATATAAGTATATATATAAGTATATATAAAGTATATATATAAGTATATATAAAGTATATATATATATATAAAGTATATATAAGTATATATCAAGTATATGTATACTTTATATAAGTATATATAAACTCCAACATTTATGCATACAAGCACAGTTGGGAGCTTAGAAAACCATCATTTTGGATGTATAGACCCCAAGTCAGTAGGTTAGAAGGGCATTCTCTTCAGACGGCGTTTAGTAACTGACCAGCAATACTTGAAGGAGTGGTCAGAGAGTTTACAGGGTTCCTCCTCAGGTGCACTTTGAATTTGACCATCCTCACCTGCAGAGCTGAGAAGCTAGGCCTGGGTGGACCAGTGCAGGTCTCACAGGTATTCAGTATGCTTGTCCTGTGAAGCAGCTAGGAGCCTGCTCTGCTGCCTATGCATTATATCTATGCATAAGAGCTGATGTGACCACCCCGTTACGGTGGCCCTGCGCTTTATGGCACTGCCTGCAGTGCCCATCTCTGTATACTTATCGGATTGTCACGCACTTGGCTGTGTGCTGAGTGTGGAGCTTAGGTAGGTAGAAATAGACAGAGGGAAACTCTCCTAGTAGTTCTTATTTGAAATTAAAATGCAGCCATGTTCACCCCGACTCCTATGTACTGTCTCCTATCAATTTAGGCACAAATTCAGATTACAGAAGCTTAAGCCACTGTATCTAGCTCTTTTTGTAGGATCTGAGGACCTGAACTCAGGCTGTCAGGCTTGTGATTGTCACCCACTGAACCTCCCATTCCACAGCCCTGTTCTTGAAGGAAAACCTGGTACTAATGTTACGGGTAGTATCCCGAGAATGCCTAATGGTGGGAACTCAGTGATTGGTTCAGATGTCACGTAGATTCATCTCTTGGCTGAGGCCTGAGTGTGCACTTTGTCCCTTGGTCTCATGTGTGTAGAGAAGCCCCTAGGTCTCCATCAGCACCCTGGGTGAGCCTTCCTGAACCCAGTGGCGCTTAGGGCACAGGGCAAAGCTTTCCCTTACTTGCCTCTTCCAGAGTGTGGCTCTTTTCCTGGGCGTGGCTCAGGCCATGCTCTTCCCCATGGGCATCGCGTGGACCATGCTCCTCCCCATGGGCGTGACCCAGACCATGCTCCTCCCCATGGGCGTGACCCAGACCATGCTCCTCCCCATGGGCGTTTCTCAGGCCGTGCTCCTCCCCATGGGTGTGGCTCAGGCCATGCTCCTCCCCATGGGCGTGGTTCAGGCCATGCTCCTCCCCATGGGCGTGGCTCAGGCCATGCTCCTCAGCTTTTGCTGGGATTGGTCAAGTGTGCTCATGTTAGAATTCTGAATTGTATATTAGATTTGGGATTTGAATGCTAGAACATGAAATCTTACTTGGTGTTTTGTTATGTGTTCATCTCGGCTCCAAGTTCTTAAGCTTTTATTTGTAGGCTTAGTTTTGGGGTGGGCGCATTTCTAAAATAATTTCTTACATGCTGGATCTAATTTGAGGCTGGTTTGCCATGAGAGTTTGTAGATGCACAAACTTTGCTTATACAGCTTGCATATGTGTCCGCATATTAAAGAGACTGACAGACTAGTGGTGGCACATGCTTTTAGACTCAGCGTTTGGGAGGCTGACATGGGTGGATCTCTGTGAATTTGAGGCTAGCCTGGTTTACAAAGTGAGTTCCAGGCCAGCCAAAGCTACATAGTAAGACCCTGTTTACAAAAAA
>NW_022196895.1:78821703-78822428 GCF_008632895.1 Mastomys coucha
GATCTGTGCAATAGAAGTAATTTTAAGACTAGAAAGTAGTACTTTTTTTTTTTTTTCTGGACTCTGCTCAATTCTGTGTGTGTGGTTAATGTATTAATACACTGCTAGAGGAGGCCCAGTATCCTGTGTTATTTACAGAGGGAAGCCATCGATTTGAAAGAAGTATTTTCACAGATTAGTAAGACATTTGGGCTGGCTGCTAGCTGCCAAATATGTTCATATAAAGGTGTGCCAAGTCTGGGTGTTACTCATGTGCTTGCTTTAACTCTAGAATAATTACTTGCAGCAGTTATGAATAAGCTGTATTCCAAATTTAATGTGATTACTGGTTTCACTTAATAACCTAATTGGTTATTGAAATGTAGTGCATGAATGGTAACTCAGGGCTGTCGTCTGCGAGCTTGCCTCCTATAGGAACTGTGTACATGCAGGCCTCTGACATCTGACGCCAATGAGAAGGGCAGGTGCCTTCCTTCACAGTAAAATCTAGTTTTCTGTGCACAGGCCCGACTGCCCAGTGGTTGAGTGCAGTGCGATCGTCACAGGAATAGTCTCTGACAGGACTGGACAGTTGGAGACTATCTTTGCTGTTGAAGCAATGGCCTGGCTTCCAGGCCTTCCACTCACAGAATTTCCCCTGGCCTCCAAAGGGCTGGTGGGACTGTGAGACAGCTCACTGGAGGGACTGTGAGACAGCTCACTGGAGGGACTGTGAGACAGCTCAC
>NW_022196895.1:78823054-78829129 GCF_008632895.1 Mastomys coucha
AGGGACTGTGAGCTCACTGGAGGGACTGTGAGACAGCTCACTGGAGGGACTGTGAGGCAGCTCACTGGAGGGACTGTGAGGCAGCTCACTGGAGGGACTGTGAGACAGCTCACTGGAGGGACTGTGAGACAGCTCACTGGAGGGACTGTGAGACAGCTCACTGGAGGGACTGTGAGACAGCTCACTGGGGGGACTGTGAGATACCTCACTGGGTGAAGGCCCTTGCTACCAAGCCCGGCCACCTGAGGTGGGTCCCTGTAACCCACATGGGGGAAGGCAAGAAGTGAGTCCTGTGAATGGTTCTTTGACTTTCATATGTTCTGTGGCAACATGTATGTGCACATATATGTGCACAAGTACTGAATCTACACGGTTTAAAAAGAGTGGGATCTAGAGCCTCTTAGCATCTGACAGCCACAGGGTTTACAAGGATAGGATTTTAGTGTACATCTTTATTTTTTAGATTTATTTACTTATTTCATGTATATGAGTGATTCATCTGCATGTACACCTGCAAGCCAGAAGAGGGATCTCAGTACAGATGGTTGTGAGCCACCATGTGGTTGCTGGGATTTGAACTCAGGTCTTCTAGAAGACCAGACAGTACTCTTAACAGCTGAGCCATTTCTCCAGCCCAAGAATATGATTTTACAGATCATCGTGACACTGAACTGGGAAATGGTCAGAGCATGGTAGCACTTTCCTCATTTTTAAGAAATATCAGTGGGCATTACCTTCTCCAAAATGGTATCGAATTGCAGGGGAGGCTCCTAGGTCAACTTGGACACTGGCACCATGGACCTGTCCTGCTGGGAAGAACCAGGAAGTTGACTAGTGATGAGAGTAGAGTGTTTGACATTCCAGGCATGAGTAAAGTAGTCTGGAGGCACTGGCTAAGACCAGTGGTTTCTATGGCAACAGTCAATAGCCACTGATAGAGGTTCAGTCTGCTGGTGTGAAGGTCTGCGCTCCAGGGTGGATAGGATGGTGCCTCAGTCTGAGCAGCTCCAGCTGATCTCAGGTTCTCAGACCCTCTCATCCCTTCCTCTGGGTACCTGTTGTCCTGGGCGAGGCTCTGGCTGGTGGAAATTGTTTTATTCGAATGTGAAGGCTAGAGAAGGTTGGATGCTCCTGCCAGAGTTTGGGAAGATTAGAGCCATGAGCTGAGCAGGTGCTGCTCGAGAAGTCAGCGGCTGGTCCTTCTTGTTGCCCACGGCCTTCACTCTCACAGTGGCGACGTCATGGTGGAGCAGCAGCATCTTCATCCTGTACCGATTCCTGCTGTGCCATGCACTTGCTGGCCCTGTGCGCTCGTCCATGCTTGCTCCCTTAGAGGCCTTCTACCTGGCTTGTGTCTTCTAACTGGCTTCTCCTCAGCCTATGTCTGATGCTCTACAGTGGGGAAGATCTTCTGACAAGATCAGGGTCTCCAGGTGCATCTGACAGAGGGCTCTGTGCCCCTCACCAGACACACCTGTTTCTGACCACCCCAGAAGTGAACAGGGAGGACCAGGAGGAGCAGTTCTTGCTCACCTGCTGAGGCTGTCTCTTTACCCAGGGGACTTTGAGTGTGTTTGGAGTGACAGGATGCCATTCAAGGCTGGATGCACCTTTGAAACTACAGCCGTTTTTTAGGACTCGGCTCAGTTGTTGCTTAGTTTGACAAGTTGCTCACACGCGTGCAGGTTCTGAGCAGTCCAGACTCTGTTGGTGTTGTCAGACGGGAGACTGTCCTCGGCTGACTCTTGTCAGATGTTCTCCCGAAAGGCTTTTATCTCGAGCCTCCTCAGGTCTTTAGAATGCATCCGTGTAAGGATGTGCTTGTGTGGATTCTGTGTAGGTTTTGATACTTTGGGAGACCAGCATGTTCGTCTTGCTCCTGAGCCTGTTTTCAATATCTCGGTGTCTTAGGGAATCGTCTACGTGGGTAGGATGACCTCGGCTTCACTTCTGAACTGCTTAGAGGTGTAACAAGAGTGCTGGGAATGGTAACTCATCAAGCAAGAACCTATTGTACTGGCATGAGGACGGAGAGGTCCAGGGATGGCCAGGTGGGCTTCGTGACCCCCTGTCAGCCAGCCTTCGAGAGGCCGAGGTATGCTAAACTTGGCTGTAGTATCTCTGTAATACTTTATCCCAGCACTGGCGATGCAGAGGCCGACAAATCTTGTTGATCTTGTAAGTGGGTCTGTTTCAAATGAAGAACAACAATAAAAAAGGAGACAGAGCTTGCCTGGGGCAAGGTGGAGATCATGGAGCTCTGGGCTCAGCAAGACAGACTGCCTCAGAAAATAAAGTGGAGAGATATGACAGAGGATATCAGACGTCAGCTCAGGGCTTCCACACCATGCAAGCATGTGGACGCACATACCTACCACTGTAACATGTGTTTGTGCACGTGCAGCACAGACACACACACACACATACACACACACACAAATACAGAGACACAGAGATAGACACAGATACAGAAACACACACAGACACAAACACACACACATAGACACAGAAACACACTCACACACCTACAGACACAGGTACATACACAGAGACATACACACAGACACAGACACACACCCACATACAGACACACACAAACATACACACACACATAGACACAGATGATTACTTGTACACACCCACCCACACGTGTACACAGACACAGACATATGAACATGTGCACATGCACCCATGCAGGTGCACACACACACACAGATACACACAGACACACACAGACACACAATCACAGAGATAGACACACATACACACACATACAGACACACATACACACAGACAGACAGACAGACACACACGCACACACACATACACACACCCCACAGTGTTACAGGGCACTGGTTTATTCTCTTGCTAGCTGGTGTTCAGTTCATCACCTTTTCCTAGGTTCTGGGCTGCGGGCAGTGAGCTCCACGTGTCGCTCATGCACACACGCAGGAGGCTTCTGTGGCTGATGCTTTGCAAGCTGCTGTTTCCTGGTGTGTGGGGTGAGACTCTGCCCCTTGACCTTAACAATTCTCACAGAAACATCCTAGCTTCTAGCATCCTGTCTGCGACACCCTGACAAAGGCAGTGTGAGGAAGGAAGTTTACTTTGGTTCAGTTTATGGTCCAGCCTGTTACAGCTGGTTAGACAAGGCAGGAGGGTCTTGAAGCAGCTGGTCATATTATGTCCACAGCTAGGGAGAAGGGGGTAGGGAGTGCTGGCGCCCAGCCGGCTTGCTGTCCGCACACTGCGGCCCCCACCCATCGTTTCACACGTTGTCCGGCCCAGGAATGCCCCTGCCCACCTTCTGGGTAGGTCTTCTCATCTCGGTTAACTTAGTTAAGATAATCACGCATAGCCAGGCCAGACTTCATCCAGTCTATAATCCCTCCCCGCTATGCATGGACACCTGCTTGCTAGCTGACTGGGAACACTGATGGTGGCCATACATCATCATGGGTATGTGTTTTCTCCCCTAGAAATCGGAATTTGTTGATATTTCACTTCTCTGGAAAGAGAGACATGGAGTATTGTGTTGCTTTTAATTTTTACTTTTTTCTGATTTTTGTGAATGTTGGTACTTTCCTAGTTTGTGTTCTGCTAGAAATTGAACTTAAGGTTTCTTGCATGGTAGAGAATTCTACCAGTGAGCTCACTCTGATTTTTGCTTTTTAGCTTACGGTTTTTGGGATTTGAATACTTTATTTTGTGTGTTTAAGATACTTCCTCCTAGGTTTTTTTTTTTGTTTGTTTAAAATGTTATTTATGAAGTCTTTTATGTGGAAGTTCTATATAGTCAGTTATCCAGTTTCCTTTTGTCATCCTTGAATTTTTACATATGACTTAGAGAGTCATCTTTGTCCAGCTGTGAAAATATTTTCATTGAGTAACTCCAATTTTTATTACATTTTCTCCATTCCACACAGTGGTAATCCACATGGAATCTTGCATGCTTTCTGCTAGAAGTTCTTAAATTTTGCCATATTGATATCTAGTATACTGAACTTTGTTTTGTTTCACAGAGAGACTGTTTCTCTGTGTGGCCCTGGCTGTCCTGGAACTCACTCACTCTGTAGACCAGGCTGACCTCAAACTCAGTGATCCGCCTGCCTCTGCCTCCCAAGTGCTGGGATGAAAGGCGTGCGCCACCACCCGTTGTGCCTGGCCTTTCCTACTGTTGCTGGCCCTTTACTCACTTGCCTGAACTGTCAGCAGCATCTGTTGGAATGCTTTGTAGGTGTTGCTTGCCAACCATGAGCATGTCTGAGGCTGACAGAGTTTCTCAAGGTTGTGCAGTCATGGGTGTGGGAACTGAGACATAACGGAGGCTATGGTCAGTGCTTGCTGCCGTCTCTCCATGCTGGGGACAGGGAGGAGGGACAGAAGTGGGGCAGCCAAGGTAGGAATCTGGGCTCCTAAAGTTGCACCCATCTCCTCCCTGCTCCCCTGGCTGGAACACAGCTTCTTTGTGCTCTCAGAAAACACTTGCCAGAATATTCCACCTCAGTGATGCTGGGCGCTTCTTCGTCAGCCTGGAGATGCTCCTGCGTGAAGCCTAGACGGCGCTTTTCTTTCCCTCAGCTGCACTGAGACAGATTTCCTCTCTGTATGCTTAGTGTGCACACCTCAGCGTCTGCATGCGTGCAGCCTAGGTGATGGACACGTGCATGCTGCATGCAGTACCTTGCTGGAGCTCATTTGTCCAGAGAGTGTGTTTGTCTTTGAAAGTTGAGGTTGCCAGATTTGGCAAATAAAAATGCAGCATGAGTAATTAAATTTGGAGTTTAGATGAATGTAACTGCTTTGATAAAGGACATATGTACCCAGTGTGGTATCGGGAGGTAAGAGCAAGTTCCTGAATGGGCTCATTCTCCCTGAAGGAAGTGGGGCAGGTTCTTCAGGCAGCGAGCAGAGTGGCCCCTTCCATGTACTCCCACAAGTGTCACATTGTCCCAGAAAGTGTGTCGTCCATTTGTCTTCTCCTGGGACTCTCTGGAGTCCTTTGTTTTGAGGTGTTGGTGGTGACACCGGTTTTCAGCTGCCTTCGTTATATGGCATACGCATACACTGGCAGTCTTCAAATGGAGACTGGCCAAGTCTCCATTTAGGCCTCGTTGGGTAACACACCTGCTCAGTAAGGTTTTTCTGTTAAGAATGCACTTTTGGTTTTGAACAGCGCATGTTCAGTAGATGAGGCATGGCATAAGATCTGCCCAGGAAGGCCTGAGGGGCGTCACCTTCCCCGTCTGGAGCTGTAGAAGCCAGACTTCCTGAGCGGGAATTGCTCCCTCTGCCCATAACTCTCTGATCATCTTGTATGTTGAGGATTTTCAGGGAGTATCTCCCATTTGCTTGAAGTGCCAGCATCCCTCTTCCCATGTTGAAAGAACTCTCACAGGAGTGTGCGAATGTGTGCGAGCGGGCGATTTGTCCACAAGTTCCGCTGTTTACTGACTATAGCCTGAGAGATCACTTTTCTGAAACGTAGGTGAATAACCAGTTCTGAGAGGCAGTGGGTGAAGGTGATGTACCAGAAACAAGGCAAAGCAAGCCTAGGAACACACCATTGTGTTTTTACTGATGGACATTTTGGAAGTCTGCATTTTATCCTCCATGTTACGCCATATCAATTTAATATTTGTAGAGAACTTTTCCTCTAGCTGTACCAGTCTAGGCTTGTTCTATATTTCCATGTCTTACAGCTTGTTTATATATGCCATTTAAACAATGTGCGTGTATAGTGTTGTATGTGTGAGTGTATGGTGGTAGGTGCATGTGGGTGGTGGTGTACATGTGTGTGCACGTGCCCTGTGCGTGGATATGCACATGTGAGTGCATGGCTGTGCATGTGCCCTGTGCGTGGGTATGCACATGTGTGTGCATGGCTGTGCACGTGCCCTGTGCGTGGATATGCACATGTGAGTGCATGGCTGTGCATGTGCCCTGTGCGTGGGTATGCACGTGTGAGTGCATGGCTGTGCATGTGCCCTGTGCGTGGGTATGCACGTGTGTGTGCATGGCTGTGCTTGTGCCCTGTGCGTGGGTATGCACATGTGTGTGCATGGCTGTGCATGT
>NW_022196895.1:78829655-78838784 GCF_008632895.1 Mastomys coucha
TGGCTGTGCATGTGCCCTGTGCGTGGGTATGCACATGTGTGTGCATGGCTGTGCTTGTGCCCTGTGCGAGGTGCTGTAGAGCTCTCAGTTCAGTGTTTGGTGGGTTCCCGTGTTGTTCTCCGCATTTCTTTGTTTTTCTTACTTTCCTTTGAGACTTTTCTCTGAGTGCCTTTGTACCCTGTTTACCCCTTCCTTTCTCCTTCCACCTCCTGCTGGGCCTCCCTAATTCTCTCTCTAATGCCCTCTTTGATTGATTTTACAGGAACCCATAGTTGAGAGACTTGGGAGACTTTAGAGAGGCTTTGAACTCTCAACGTTGGGTGTGTTTTGAAGACTCTGAGCCTTTAAATTGTTTGAATTTTTGAAATCTGTGATTTTAAAAGTTATTAATGTCCTATACTGTGATGGTGTTATTAATATGAGATCTTGGGGACAAACAAGAAAGAAAAGTTTGTGGTTTAATAGTGATGTGTTTGGGTGTTGAGTTGACAAGGGGACAATTATGTTGGTGAGTTTTTTTTATCAACTTGACACAAGCCAAAGTCACTAGGGAAGGATTCTCAACTGAGAAAACGCCTCAATGAGATTGCCTATAGGAACGTCGGTGGGGCATTTTCTTGATTAACGATTGATGTGGGATGGCTCAGCCCATTAGGGGCCGTGCCACCCCTGAGTCAGTGGCTTTGATGACATAAGAAATCAGGCTGAACAAGCAATGAAGAACAAGCCAGCGAATTGCATTCCTCCTCTCTGTGTGTCATGGGTACACAGTTCATGTCTATCAGACAGAATTTCGTGGGACACAGATGTGCAGCTATAGCTCATTTTAGGCACTGGAAATGTGCATTTTCAGGGTGGCACTGGCTGTGACTTAACAGTGAGACATGGCATGAAAAGTAACGCTTGTCTGGAAGATGAGGTGGTGGGCTGCAGGGGCAGGGCCCTGATGCCTGCACTGCCCGTCCTCCTTGCTCCCTCCCATGTAGGACGTTGTCTTATTTCGGTTACAGCGGGCTGGTGTGGCGCCCTCTGCTAGTCTTACTTGGAGGGGCAGCGTCATTTGTAGTTTGAAGTCATTGTTCCTTGGTCTCTCGGGTTATATATGCTAAAGGGAGAGCAGAGATCATAATTACACTTGAAATGAAATTATTGCTAAAGGACTTTTGTTTCTACTGGTTCAGTGTGTTGTCAGGGTGCATGGGAGGCAGTATGTTATGTGCCTGGAAGGGAAGGCCAGTGAAGGGTGGGGGATGGGGGATCAAGCAGAAAGAGAAAACTAAAAGCACTGTTTGGTCGACAGTTTTAATTTCCAAGAGCTGTGAGTTTCCAGGTGTGTCTGACCTGTGGCCTGAGAGACCTTGCCAGGTTGGTAACTAGGAATTTCTGTCCCCTAGGTGGGTGGGCTTGTTGTTTGCATATTTAAACATTGTTTCCTCTCGGGGTTGGAGATGATGCATGTGCCTTTTAGCTTAGGCATCCTGAAACACGCGTGGGTAAGCTGAGCGAGAGCGGCAGGTCTCCGAAGGGAGCGACTGGCATAGGTCTGTCACAGGGATCATGGACAGCTGGACTCTAGCACACTCTTTGCTGTCATTGTAAACCTGAGGTCACCAAAGGGAAGGGGGAAAGTCCTTTTTAAGGTTTATCTCTCCTCAGCTTTAAGTGGCCAAGGCTTGTCACCTGTGGAAGAGTTCCTCATATGTTATGTTAAAGCAAAAGAAAATAATCTTGGCTTGTCCCTCCCTACTTCCCTGGTCCCAAGGCACGTGAGGAAGCTGACCTCGAGTCCTGCAGACTTCCTTAGCCTGGGGTGGGGCAGATGGATTGTCTCCCACCTCTTAAAACGTTCTGAACATTGTTGTGTGACTGAGGACTCCGTTTTCCACGTTTTCCTGGGTTCATAAAATGTTGAAAGAGTTGGGTGGAGCACAGAGCTTGCCCTTTCACGAGTGAGCTCTCCTGCCCTCCCTCTCCAGAACAGGGAGAGCCTGTTCTTTGAAGTGGAGCCGAGGGACTGGAACCCTTGGTGGCTACTGCAGCCAGGCCTCCCCAGTTCAAAGCAGTGCCTTGCCACCACCTGCCCCGGCTCATTTCGGTGCTTCCCAGCAGCCTCGGTGGCAGCAAGCTGCGTGGCTCTGTGGGACTCTGTTCATTTCTCGGTGTCCCCGTCCTCCTGGCCGCATGTTCTGTCTATGGAAGGCTTGCAGGCTGTGTCTACCAAACCTGAGAGGGGCCAAGTACTTCCATTTTCCCTCTTTTGTTGGTTATTAGCAACAGCCATAATTGTAACTGAGATTAAACCCATGCTGCCCGGCTGATGGGAGAGGGAGCCATGGAGAGACAGTGGCTGCATCTTATCTGGAATCCACCATGAAGAAGGCAGTAAGAGAAAGGGTAAAGTGTTTGTATTGGTGATCATCTATCGGTCGGTTTATATATTCTATCAGTCCTTGAGCCTTCCCCGGGTGCTGTTTAAGCCCTCCCTGGCTTGGGTTCCATGAAGTCCAGGTGCCTGGGCATCCTCACTTAGACATTCAGGTGAGGTGAGATGTTGACTTCCGGAAGCTGTTTCTTTTCTCTCTTGAGCCCCACAGGAAAATCACACTTGTGATTTCCTGACGGACAATGGGCCTTGGGTGACCTGGTCCGGTTGGCAGTTAGAACCACACCTTCAGTGGAAGGAAAGTTGGTACAGCTGAAGCAGGGTTAACCCTTTGATTACAGGCACATCCTACTACACAGCCCTATACGGTAGGTAGTAGGTGTGTCTGACCCTGTGGTCAGTGGCGCTCTGGCGTGGAGTTGTCATGGGGTCAACAGTCTGCCCAGATCATCATGGAGGGCTCCAGGACATTCCCAGCTTTGTCTGGAAGCGCAGAGGCCAGCACGGCACAGCATGGGCGCTTTGAAACTGGAAGGTGGCCTCCTCCTTGTGAGGACCGACATGCCATGCGGATTCCAGAGGTAAAGCTTCTGTTGTTGCCTTCAGTGCCTGGCTGTCTGGCTGCTGTTGCTGGCCCTGTGCTTTCCCAGGAGCCTTTCTTCCCTTTCCAGTCCCCTGTGGTAGAGCTCTGGTTTTCATTCAGAGTAAAAGCACAGTGGGTGTAGGAGCTGTTGTTAGGAAGAACTCACTGGGAGCCAACTCTCCAGTTGAGAAATGGTCCCAGTAGCCTGTTGCTGGTTGGTAGCTGAGCTATTTGGAAGTGGCACCAGAGTTGGGTTTCCACTGTCACTTCAAATTTAATTTCTCAGGTTTTTTGAAATTTCATTTGGTAAATTAACAGTGCCAATGGTGGCATTTCTTGGATGATTTCTTTTGTGGGTATGCATGGTGTATGTACTTGTCTGTGTGGATGTGTACATGTATGTTGCGTGTGTGTGTGCGTGTGTGTGTGTGCGTGCATGCATGTGTGTGTGTGTGCGCGTATGTATTACTTACTCGTGGAGGCAGAGGTTGCTATCAGGAGTCTTTTCTTGATTATGCTCCGGCCTCTCTGTTTGAAACGGTCTCAGTGGACCTGAAGCTCGTTTGATTCAGCCTGGCTGGCTGACCTGTCTCCTGCCTTCTGCCTTCTTTCCCTCGAACACTAACTTACGCAGGTGCTAGGGATCTAATCTCAGGTTCTCTTTCAGGCATTTAACCAACCCAGACAGTGTTTGATGGTAAGGTTAAAATGTAGAATTTTATTAGCTTTGAAAATACACTTCAATTAATTTTGATGGTGAAATTCTATGTAATTGTATTTTATAGTGAAAGTTGGTCACCAGACATCTAGTCTAGTATTTCTGGTCTATAAAAACAAAGCTAGTTTCTCTGACCAAAGGATATCTGAGCAGAGGAAGTAGAGCGGAGAGCCACGCCGATGGTCATTCTGACCTTGGTGTCCTGAAGGTGTTTCTGTTGGTGGAGTTCTCTTCAGATGTAAGGATATATGGATGTATGGATGAAGGATGGATGGATGGATAGACAAGACAGGAAGATGAATGATGGGTGGATGCATGGATGGACAGATGGATATTTGATGTGTGATATACATACATACATATGTTTATATTACACATGTGCATGTATATGCACATGCACGCATGTGCACACACACATTCACACACACACACACACACACACACACACACACACAAACGCAGACATGTACTCAGTTAATTCTTTGTGTTCCTGATCTCTCTGGTGGATTCTAATCGACTGTTGGTTGAAAGCATTTGGGAAAGTAACCGTACATTTGTATTGTGTCATCCTTCCCTGAGTAGTGACACATGGCTCCCATCTCAGAGCTTTTCCAGTCCATCAGCAGTGACCAGCCTTCTAGAGACGCCACAACACAGTGCCTGACTGTGCAGCTTCCATGCAAATACTTAGCTTTTTGACAAAGGGGACGTGGGCATCTGTGGACTTCCATCTGTATTGCTTAACCTTTTTGTGTCGGTGTTGGGTTCATGGATAGAGTAGGTACCCAGCCTGCTGGTCAGCGTATTGATTCATTCCCAGCCTCTCTGGCCTCTGGGGTCTCCCTACACTGGCTGCTAGCACCGCACTGTGTGAGCTCAGCATTCTGCAGTCATCATTGCTTTACCTCCAGGGTAGCCACGCTAAGTGGTGTGGGTGACCTCTGGAGCAGTGGTGTGGGTGACCTCTGGAGCAGTGGTGTGGGTGACCTCTGGAGCAGTGGTGTGGGTGACCTCTGACCTCTGGAGCTGGCTACCCTTCTTTGCCTTCTTGGAGGGGTCATGGTGGGTTTACTGGGATCTAGTAGAATGAATAGAACAGACTGTGGCCTGGAAACTTACAGGGTGGGACTCCTGATTGTCCATTGATCTCTGAGAAACCATCGCAGAGACCAGTGTGCACACAAAGCAGAACTAAAGAGTGGGACATCTCCAGTGGTCTCCTTCCCACGGTGTTCTGAGGCATTGTGGGAACCAAACTTCTATGTTTTTGACTTGTAAAATTTAGACAATTGAAAGTGGGCCGCCAGTTTGAATAAAGACCTGCAAGGGAAGAACCAGCTGTCTTCATTAAACAGAAGGCAGGAGGAAGGAAACGTGCCTGACTGAAGAACCCGCATCACTACTGTGTGTGGCGCTGGGGTTTTGCTGTATGCAGTCCAGAAGCAGCCGTGTCTTGGGGAAACCTGACTAAATTGAAAGCATGACATATCACAGTTTCTCTAAGCAGGGCCATGGAGCTCCAGAGATCCAGAGATTAGGATTTTGATGAGAACAGAGTCTGCACGTGAGAGGCACAGGGTGGGTCTCTGCTATCAGGTGCTCCAGTGTGTATACAGTGTCCTGCTTCTCTGTTCAGAGAAGGTTTGTAACCAGGTTAAGCTGTTCAGGTTGTCTGGCTTCTGAGGCCTGGTCCCTCTGCTTACAACCCTGTAAGCCATGTTAGCCAAGGTCTGCTTCATGTCTCAGGAACGCACCATATCTAGGGAGAACCAAAGAAGCATAGGCAGGGTGGGGGGTTGATTTATTTTGTTTGTAAAGGCGTTTTTTTTAAAAAAAAAAAAACAAAAAACTGGGGTGGGGGCAGGGTTTAACCTGGGTGGGGCAGGGCTTAACCGGGTTGCGGGCGGGGTCAGGTAGCAAGTGCTCAGAGTTCTGGATGGCTCCCAGAACGACTCAGGGCCTCTGTAGCTAGTGAGAACACACAGACAGTACCAAAGACTAAGTCCATCAAACACTGAGCAAGTTCTGTGGACCAGAACTTGGTGAATGGACCAGACAAACTCTGTGTCCCCTCCCCTCCTTTCTCCTTCTGTGCCCTTATAGCAGGGTCTTTGGATCTTTGGGTCCCTTTACCCTCGGCCAGCAGCTTGTTTATCGAGCCTGAGTTTGCTAAAATGATCATCTGCCAGGAGAGGGTGGTCCCATGGCTGGTTGGCTTGTCCCTGATGTTAACCCCATCTATGGAGACTCCTGCAGCAATCCCGCCCACCTCTACCCCCACCCCACCCCCACCCCCACACTCCCCTTCCCTACAGACTTTCTTCTTCCATCATGGACTTCCCTCTGTCCTCAGTGGCCACTCCTGGCTTGCCAGGGCACACAGGTTTCCTAGCAGTGGGCTATGGCCTTAGGTGAGGCAGGGTGGCAAGGGTGAAGGTGAGTATCGGGATCTGGATCTTCGTAGCTAATCTAGAAGCTATAGGAAATCTTAGTCCCTGGCTGAAGGTGCCAGTTCTGACTGGCTTTGGCATACCCATGCTCAATCTTCCTAAGGAATTGTGTTAGTTACTGAATTATCAGGATATTTAAAACAGGCTGCTAACTCATCAAACTGGATTCATTAAAAAACATTAGACACTTTTGAAGTTGAATGTGTAGTCTGAAACCGAAGTCTTACACATATGGATATAGAATCTCTTTTAAATGAACTTTTTCAGGTATTTCAAATATGTTGCTAAAGTCCCCTGTGTTCTAATGTTTGGCAATACTGATGAATACTGAAACAAAAACTAAGATATTTTAAGGTCTTTGGGTAAAAGTGCCCACATTGCACTGCAAGATCTACAGAACTGTTTCAAAGGAAATCATTATGTTTGGTGATCTTATAACATAAATTCCCTGGTATATTTTCTGCTAATGGATACCTGCTCAGAAGTAGTGTGCCCTGTGGTAGTCTAAAATAGCAGGCCATGTGGCACACGGGGCTAGGGAGCATAGCATATATTGTGTGCAGGCGCCACCTCGTGGCCATGCCAATGCACTGCACTGGCCAGGATCCCACGGGGCAGCTGTTGCGAGAGGCACTGTCTGCCTTTATTTCCAGAACACAGAAGGCCCATGTTATGAGACGGCCTTTGTCTGTCAGTCAGACACGTGTTCTATTTTAAGCCTCAAGGTTTTGTTACTACATAATCTGGATCTTTTCTATTTTTAAAAGAAAAATCATTATAGGGTTTTTTTTTTTTTTTTAATACAGCATAGAGACTTTGGATTTTTGTGTTAGAGAAGTATACATTGCCACGGGAGGTTCTTAAGCCACATTCATGCTGGCTGCGGGTATGTTGCCCAGGCTGGTGAGAAGGTACAGCAACACCTCCCCTATGAGTTCTTAGTCTCCTCATCCCTTCTCTCCTAAAACATTCAGTGCAGGTGCACGGTCATGTGTTTATAGTGTGTTTTGTGGTTGGCCCAAAGGAGCCCCCGTGCTCACTCCTTCCTGTGCAGTGCAGTGGGCTAGGCTTGCACGCTGAGCTTTCAGTGGGCTTCCTGCTCATCCCGATGAACCAACTTAGCGTTTATACACGGGGATACTGCTATTTAATCAGGAAATGGGTGTAACCGTTCTCCAGTTTCTTCTTCGTTCCACATCCTCAGATGCAGTTGGAGCTGGCCCTTAGGGTTAGGGGGCCTGGGGAGGCATCAAAGACGTGGGGTAAGGCAGGCATCAAAGATGTGGGGTAAGGTAGGAAAAGGACTCAGATTCTGTTCACGTTAGTGTGGGTCCAGTTTAAAGCAGCCGCGTGGGGTCTCGGCTGGTAGGGAGTGATTGTATTTTGTGTCTGACAGACTGCTCTTCAGCAGCAGAAAGACAGGAAGGAGCCTTCGCTAGCCTTCAAGGCATCTCCTATTCAGTTGTCGCTCACAAGGTGGTCTTTGAAGACGTTTTCTCATGCTTTCAGCTTTAAACTTTCCTTGTCTGGCTTGGTAAATGTGCCTGTTCAGAAACCCCGTGTTTCCTCTTTTTTGCACTCAGACCCGACTCTCAAAGGTGCTGAGACTCTTCTGTACTTGTTTGTCAGCTTTCACAGATGATTCATATTAGTGGGTTATCATTTGGGGCAGTGTAGGTGCAGACATAACTGAAAAAGTGGGATGGGACACACACACACACACATACACACGCACACACATACACACATGCACATACACACATGCACATATACACATACACACACGGGCACACACACGCATACACACTTAGATATACACACGCACACACACACATGCACACATGCACACACACATGCACACACGTGCACACACACATACATACACACACATACATACACACGCACACACACATACACATGCATACACACATGGGCACACACATGCATATACACATGCATACTTACACATACGCACATACATACACACGTGCACATACACAAACACACACACATACACACATACACACATGGGCACACACATGCATACACGCATAGATACACACACGCACGCACACACATGCACACACACACATACACATACATACACACATGCATACATACACACACGCACACACACATGCACGCACACATACACACATGGGCACACACATGCATATACACACGCATACATACACATACGCATACACACGTGCACATACACAAACACACACACAAATACACACACACACGCTACTTTACTGTGTGTACAGCCCCAGGGTTGAAAGCTTCCACGGTCTCTGAAGCAGATATTCTGACTCAGAACTGGGCGGAACACAAGAAGCTGGCTTTTAATTTGTGAGCCAGCTAGTTCTGTGTCGTTAACAAGTTAGAGTCATCTGAGATTACCTCCTCTCAGATGAGAAAACGCCTCTGTAAAACTAGACCGTAGAAGCTTGTTTGGCATTTTCTAAACTAGTACTTGATAGGGGAGGGCCCAGCTCACTGTGGGTGGTGCCACCCCTGGGTTGGTATCCTGGGTTCTATAAGAAAGCAAGCTGTGGGGGGCTGGAGAGATGGCTCAGTGGTTAAGAGCACTTCCAGAGGTCCTGAGTTCAATTCCCAGCAACCACATGGTGGCTCACAACCATCTGTTACAGGGATCTGATGCCCTCTTCCAGTGTGTCTGAAGACAGCTACAGTGTACTCATATACATAAAATAAATAAATCTTAAAAAAAAAAAAGAAAGAAAGCAGGCTGTGCAAGCCAGGAAGCAGCCCCTGCCATGGCCTGTGCGCCAGTCAGCTCCACCTCCAAGCTCTTGCCCTGCCTGAATTCCTGTCCTGGCAGCTTTCGATGATGCTGAAAGGTTGTGTGGAAGTGTGAGCCAAAACCTCACCTCCCAGGTTGCTTTTGGCCGAGGCGTTTAATCAGAGCAGTAGTAACCCATGGAAGACATCAGAGATATCAGAGCAGTAGTAACCCATGGAAGACATC
>NW_022196895.1:78839297-78853379 GCF_008632895.1 Mastomys coucha
ATATCAGAGCAGTAGTAACCCTATGGAAGACATCAGAGATATCAGAGCAGTAGTAACCCTATGGAAGAGTTCTGCATGGGAAAGCTGGGCTTGGCCTTTGGGAGCTCAGGGGGGTTGTAGCTTCCCTTCTCCGGGCTGCTGCGGGTGTCCTCCAGACTTGTATTATTTAGGTTTTTCCAGAGAGCAGTACTGATAGAATGAGCACACATGTCACACACACACATATATGATATGAATGTGTGTGCGTGTATGTACAGCCTTCCCCCTCCACCTCCACGTATATGGAGTTTCTTAGAGCAACTCATAGGCTATAAGTAGCCAAGAGCCGCAGTCTCCTGACGGAAAGGCCAGGGACTGGGGAGTTGCTCGGTCTTTGAGACCCAGCACTCCCAATCTGCCGGGGTCCCAGGCAGGCCCTGAGATTGGCCAGTTGTCAGGCCATGGTGGAATCCTGAGGAAGAAGGTTCTAGCACCAGGAAGGAATGGCTCAGGTAAGATGAGCATGGACAAGAGGTCGGGGCAGGAAGAGAGGGCACTGCAGCCTTCCTCCTTCCATATCCTTCATATCTAAGCGGCCACCACGAGCCGAGGTCTAGGCTTTGGGTAGCTCTTCTGACCTCAGATGATCCAGGTTAGATAGAGTGGGCCTCCCACCTCAAATAGTCCAACCTGAAACATCCCTCACAGGTGCACTCGGCTGCTTAGGCTTTAGTTAGTCCAGATGTGGTCGGGTTGTCAGCCGAGAGGAGCCGTTGCAGTGCTCTCCATCTCTGGCAATCCCTGGATGGACTATCTGGCTGAAGGGTTCGGGTGCTTGAGGAGTGGTTGGCCCTGGTGTGGGATGTAGCTCTCTTGAGCTATGCTGTCCTGATGGCCATGTGTGGCTGTCAACACCGGCTCTCCTGTATGTCCTTCCTTGTCTCCTGGTATTCTTTGGGAAAAGTCTATGTTCTTCGTGTTCTGAGAGACTCTTAGCTTCAGGGGACAAAGACAAGGCCCTTTCTGCTGCGAGCCTGAGTCTGCGTGGAGTTGCTGGTGTCCTAGGCCTGCTCTCCTGGGGCCTTTGGACTAGAGTTTCAGTCATTGCTGCCTCAGTGATCTCAGATGTGCTTCTTAGTGCTGCGGAGAGTGTCTGGCTGTGGATGTAGGTGTTTGGCAGGTTCCTGGGAGCCACTGAGCCAGCCCAAGGCGCATTTTTTTTTTTTTTGCCATAACATCTGGTTGGGTGCTGCTCCTTTGAGGATCTGATGCCAAAGCTATGCTATGGGCCCAGTTTCTCCTTTCCCTCAGGCAGGAGGCCCACCAGGCCGCTTTGTTCCTTGTTCTCTCAGTGAGTCACAGGGCACGCAGGGAAGACACTAGCCCTCTGTGTGGATGGAGACTGACCTGTTCTGTGAGGATCACTGTCAGACAGCTCATGTGTCGCAGCTGCTGCCCAGCATGTCTCCATCCCCAGGAGAGTGACCTGCGATCCTTCACAGTCGGGGTGGGAGCTTCTGTGTCTGATTTTGAGGGATGGCTTACTCAGTACACATATATACACCCCCCCCCCACCCCCACACACAGTTTCCTGTTGCTTCCGAACATATCTCCCTTGACTCTGCTTATTTTCCCATCTTGGCTCAGAGCTCCCCAGTCATGGATGAAGACTAGAATAACCCAGGAGGGTTGACTTTAACATTGTTATTTATTATTATTATTTTGGATGTATATATGTGTGTTCCTGTATCTTCATGCATGATACTTTGATACTTCATATATAATACTTTGCGTGTGTTTCACTTGGGGCCCATGTTCACAGTTTAGATGAGGCTGGCTGGCCAGTGAAGCCCAGGGGTCCTCCTGTCTCCCAGTCCTACCCTGGTGTGACACAAAAGTGTCACAAATGTCTGGCTTTCTTACATGCTTTCAGGCAAATCAAAATTCTCAACCTCATGATTGTCAGCAAGCACATCTTTGACTGGCTATCTCCTCAGCATTGTTTGCTTGTTTGTTTTTAAAGAGGAAACAGTTCACCTGAAGGTCACTGGCCCAGCGGCTGTTTGTGGGGTGACTCACACTCAGTGCCTTTGTGTTTAGCGGATAACCTTAGTGTGCTGTGCGGGAGGACTGGCCGCCAGAGAGCGCCTGCAGCAGCATGGGCTTTACTACAGGAGCTGACCCAGTCTCTGCCCAGGGCTCCATTAGCTTCCAGGGCCTCCTCACAGGACTTGTTTTCCAGAGCCCCAGGCCTGCTGTGGTGTGCTTTGCTTTGAAGAATGGGTGCCTGCTGCCATGCAGCCCCTTAGCTGCACTCTCCTGTCTGGATCCTCCGCAGAGGAGTGTGCCGTCCTTCCTGGCTGATGGCTGAACTTGCTCCCAAGGGACACATTCTGGGGTGCCATCATCTGTGTACCAGCTACTGTTCTGTTGCTGCTGTAAAACACCCCGACCAGTGCAGCTGTCTAGAAGGAAACGTTCATTTGGACTTTTTAGAGTTGTGTCACCAGCACAGTTAGGAAATGTGGCAGTGAGCCCTAGGTATGGTGGCTGGAACAGCTGAGAGCCACAGCTGGAAACACAAGCAGGGTTAGAGGGGACACATCGGAAGTGGTGAGACATTTTGAAACTTCAAAACCTCTCCCAGAGACACTCCTCCAACAGGGACATAGCTCTTCCAACAAGGCCACACCTCCTAATCCTTCCCAAATGGTTCTACCAGCTAGAGACCAAGTACCCAGACATGTGAGCCTATGGGACCTTGGGGTGACCTTGCAAGTGTCATGGCTGTCAGGGAAATGATCCTGAGGTGAAGGATGAAACTTGGGGTCAGCACGCGTGAGCAGGTGTTGGGTCAGAGCTTCCAGAGACTGATGTTGAAAGGCGTCTTGCTTTGTTTTGTTTTGTTTTGTTTTGTTTGTCTCAGACATTTAAGCACAGTAAAACTCTGGGCAGAGTGTCTGCATGACAGTGTAAACTTAGTGAGGGTTTCAGAGGGGCTCCGTGCAAAGGAGCAGAGCGCCCGCCATCTTTACGAGAAGAGTGTTTTATTGACTGACCACAGGGCAATGGCCTAAGAGGATTTGTAACAAGCATAAAGATGGAGTCTCCTAGTAAAGGAAACAGAGTACATGGGGCCTCTCCCATAAGGATGGGTTCTAGTCACTGAGAGACTAGGCCTGGGATAAGGACCAAACAATACTCAGGATTTTGGGGGATTCAGGAAGTCTGTCTCCATAGAATAGCAGAAGGTCACCAGGCTGTCAGACAATATCCACTATAGCCATCCGGGTGACCGGGCGCCAGCCATTTTCTTCCCTGTGTGTTTAACAGTCCCCGTCTTTCTAGTGCTTTCTGAAAGCTGAGCCTCTCTCTTTCAGGGGGGCATTCTCCTTCAAAGCATCACAGTTTCCATTGTCTAGTGGCCCCCAGCTTAAATCCTCAGTCACCGAGCGAGAACTGCACTCTTCAGTGCTAGGATTCTGAAACTACCACCTCCTTGGGATATAGTTCTTTGAGGCGCAGGGACCAAGTTCTGGAGAGGGATTGACTGTTTTGGTAGCTTGAGAGATGGTCTTGTCATGTGAAGTGGGACAGGTAATTGTCATGATTGAGCAGGGCCAGAGCACCTACTCTTGAAACCTGTGACTGCATCAAGTGTCTCGGTGTGAACACAGGACAGGTTGGGAGAGTAAAACCAGAGAAGAGCAAACCAGACCAAACCAAACAAAAATGCAAACCATTCAACCCCCCAAAAAGTCTCATCCAAAGCAACAACAGAAAACCAGAAGGCTAGCCTGGTCTACAGAGCTAGTCTCAGGACATCCAGGGTCTCATAGAGAAAATCAATCTTGAAAAACAACAACAACAACAAAAAAAACCCCAAACCCCCAGAGAAGGTAAAAGTAACTGACCTGCCTTAACTGACCTGCCTTACCTCTCTGCACACTTCTTTACTCTGTTATGGGTAACTTTGAACAAATGAGCATTTTCAGAGAATAAAAGGACCAGGCTCTCAGTGACCTTCAGAACCAAAGGTGGGGCTGTATACCATTAGCCCAACTCAATGACCTTCAGAACCAAGGGTGAGGCTATAAACACCATTAGCCCAACTCAATGACCTTCAGAACCAAGGATGGGGCTATACACCATTAGCCCAACTCAGTGACCTTCAGAACCAAGGGCAGGGGCAGCACACCATTAGCCCAAGACAGTGTAGAGGCCTGGGGGAGGGCAGGGTGTCTGCCGGTGTCATCAGACCACGGTGATTGCAGAAAAAGGGCCAGTGGTGTGTCTGTGAGTCTGTCCTCTAAGCGGAGCCTTGTTCTCAAAGTGAGAAGACCTTGCAGACACTCAGGACTTGAGACATTGAAAGTGGCCTTCCTGACTGTGGGCAGGGTCGCCCAGTCCACTGTGCGGATTGACAGATTGGATTTCCCTTTTTAGTTTCCCCGTGTGGTTTTGTCACCACTGATTTCTAGTCCTTCACTGCGCTGTTTCCATCTTCACGCTGTCCCCAGAACTAGGTACCTCCGTCGTCTGGAGACCTTAGGAGCCCACGTTGGTTTAATGCATTTTGCAGAGTTGACAAACCTTTTTTAATGCAGAACTCACTCTGAACACATGGGGTGCCTGAATGACCCTGAACACATGGGGTGCAAGGATCCTGAATGGTCCTTGGTGAAGGAAGAGATGAGGGCTGTTGGTCTGCGTTTTTAGAGATGCTCTCTCTCCAGATGTGGAGGGACAATGTCTGATGCCAGGGTGACCATTGTGGGACTCACACATTGCCCTTTTGGATTTCTTAATGAACATGGTCTGTATGTTTATAACGTGCCTTAGAGTAGCTTGATTATGCTTATGAGTATATGTATATACATATATTCTCATGACTTGGATTGTTGTAAAAAGAGGTCTTTGCAGTGCCCTCATGTTTTTATATATCTCACAAAAAATCCTCCTTCAAGAGTGTAAATAAATGTCTTTCAGGCAATTTTATTTGTTTGCTTTTTATAATTTTTAAGTCTCTCTGTCTCTCTCTCTCTTTCTCTCTCTGTGTGTGTGTATATGTGTGTGTGTGTATGTGTGTGTGCATGCATACAACCTCTGCACATGCTATGGAATTCACATGTGGAGGCCAGAGGACAGCTTTATGGACCCAGCTTTCCCCTTGCCCGTGTCTCTGGGGATTGAATTCTCCTGTCCCGCTTTCCTTGGAGCCCTTGACTCACCCATGAGCTATCTCAGAGCCTCAGCAGTTTGTAATTCTAACCCAGAATTAAAAGTTTGAGGATTTTGATGTTTCAGAATTTTAAGCTGCTTGGAGTTTGGATTCTGCCTTGTGGGTTTCACTGTTTGAGGTCATCCAGGATTGTGGCCCAAATGCTTTTCATTTGATCTGAACCTCAGGTCAAGTGTCTATGCTGTCCTTGGAGTCTAGGGTGGTTCACATGGCACACACTTTAGCCTTTCCTTTCTCCTCTTGGTATTTCTGTTTTTCTTTCTGTAGTTTTTTTCTGCCAGTCTCCAGGCTTGTGCCTTCTGTGCTGCCAGTGAAGGATTTGGCCTTTGTTCCTTGCTGTGGTCATGGTATGGGTGGGTGAGGCTGTGGAGCCCTGTGTGTTTAGGCGCTCCATGGGTGGTCGAGGCCCTGTATGGGTGGCTGAGGTGCTGTGTGGGTGGCTGAGGCAGTGGAGCACTGTGTGTATGGTTGGCATTTTGTCATCCTCTCCCCTTTTATGAGGTTCCACAAACTTTATCCACAAACTTTGAGTCCGCCACATTGTCCTTGACCCCAAGACTGGAGTACCTGCTTGTCCAGGCCTCTTCTTATCTCCTGAATTTTCAGCTTAGAACCCTCTCATGAGGGAAGTCACACCATCCATGGGCTTTTATAGTACACTGTCAAGCCCATGGTACAGTAGTTAAAAACTGTGCCTCAGGAAGACCACCACTGATGTGCATGGATGGTTGCTGATCGTGTTTTTATCCTGCTGATGTGTCTGATAGCCACCAGCCCCTGGCCCTCCAGCAGTTCAAGCCCTTAGCTGTTCCGAGTATTTGGCAAGCCAAGTCCACAGATGCGTCAAGGACTCAGTACACAAATGTACCAAGTAACCTACTTAGGGGCCTCTGTGTGTTCTGTTGTCATGGAGAATACTCAAGAGGCACAGATGTGTCCCCAACCTGGTGGTGCTGAGGTGAGCAGGGTGGCTTATGCTCTGCCTGCTTGGGAACTCATGGTTTTCAAAGCCTGGATGTCTCACACATCCCGAGCTCCAGAGGCCTCTGCTCCCTGCCTCTGTGTCTGAGCTGAGAATCTGGGCTGTGACAAACCACGCACACAATCACGTACCCACAGGTTTCTCCTGTGTCATCCTGTGGGTGGAAGGAGGTTAGTCACTCAGGACATGTGGGTGGGGCCAAACCCCTGAAATTGAATAATAAACTATTCAGAGGTATTCGGTTACACAAAAAGATTGTCACTCATGGTGGATGCCTCAGACTGGGAATACTAACTAGTCAGGTTCTTGGTTTTTCCCTGGAAGGAGAGAGCTGAAATCAGTACTGTATCTTTCTGGTTTCCACTTCTGTTGTGGTAAAATGCCCCATGGAAGTCAACTTAGAGGGGAAAGTTTTTGTTTGGCGTGCAGAAGGCCGCCATTCAGTTCAGGACATCGCGATGTAAGGATCTTTCTGTGGTCCCGTTTCCAAAGCCCCTACTGAGGAGCCATGGTTCTGGGGTTCCTTCAGAGAGCTGTGGTCTTTGTATCCATCACGCCATCATGTGTGTCGGCTTCTTCCCAGTGCAGTGTGAGTCTTTACCATCACCTCTAAGAACCCTGGTTCAACTTCTTCATGTTCCATTTTTTTTTCTTGTTTACCCAAAGTCTAATGGTATCTACATTCAGGATTATGGCCATGGTATCTGTCGTGTGCTTTCTGAGCCATCCTAGCATGGTCTCAGGACAGGCAGTGCTCGTGTCTCTCAGGAGCCTTCAACCAGCTTTTTGGAGCTGAGCAGAGTGAGATTGTGGCTGTCCCATCCCATCTTACCAACGCGTAGCTCTGCTGACCTCCATGTTGTGGCGCAGTTGTTAGGAGACTGTCCGCTTATCCCCCATCTCCTTGGACAGGAGTGTGCACTCTGCGCCTTCTCTTTTGGGACCCCTACCTTCCATAATAGCTGCTTTCTTGCCCTGACAGAGTCCTTTGAGATCATTTTTTTATGATAAAATTGCCACGTTGTATCTCTAAAAACACACAGAGAATATCTTAAAAGAACTGAGTACATACCTGCATCCCACCTGATACAGCTGACATCTCAGTGTGCTCTAAGGGTTAGGGCTGTGAGCTGAAGGCTATCGTGGCCTCATTGGTGGTAAAGAGCCTGGTGTTCCCTAGTGAGCACATTTGCAGGGCACTTCTTGAAGATTCGACCCAGGTGTGAGTAAACCTAGGACTCCAGTCCACATTTAAAGGTGACATGGCGGAGCCATGTCCTGTTCCCCTGCAGTACTGACAGCAGAGCCTGGTCCTTGCCTCGGTGCCCGAAAGCCAGCGCGTGGCCCTATCTAGGCAGGGACTGGGCTCCACACCCAAGTGCACTGAGCTCCCCACAAGCAGTGGGAGCCCAAGCTTAGGGCTACCCCCAGGATTCACTCACCTGCCTGGTGACCATAGGTGACACTGTAGAGTCAGAGAGAGTGACCAACTGAGCCTGTGTGCGTGCGCACAGGCCTTGGAAGGGGACTTAATATCAAGATCTTAGCGTTGAAAAGTGGCCTTCAGGATGAGGGGTCACAAGGTGAAGCTGATTTCCTGTAGCTGCAGTGTCTGAGGTTGGCCCTGGGGCTCTGGGAACTGTTTCCTCCTCTTCTGTGTTCCCTGGGTCCTGGGGGCCTCCCTGCTGGCTTTCACCACTAATTCTCTGTGGTGACCTCGGATGGCCTAGTGCCTTCCTTGCAGAGAGTTCTAGAGCGTGCAGAGTGCCGTGTGGCTGCAGTTAGATCCCTTTCCTGTCTTCTTTAAAGTCATTACTGTTGTTTGTGTATGTGTACGGAACTGCACCCATGCTACAGGACGCCCACGGAGATGAGAGAGAGGATGGCTTGAGGGCGTCAGTGTCTTCCTTCTAACCCATGAGGGCCTGGGTCTCTTCTTGCTTAAGGTGTGGGATCTAGGGATCAGACTCTCCTCTTCAGGCTTGGCAGCAAGTAGCAAGTGTCTTTACCCAGTGATCCCTCTCACCAAGCCCTCAACTTCTTTTACATTTTGCATCCTGCAGGGGGCCAGCCACACCACTGCTGCTCTTCTGGAGAGGTGGCACCCACCGCGCTCTCCAACGGAGACCAGAGTCACAAACTTGGAAATAACCTGCCAGAGAAAGACATCAGCGAGCCCAAGGTGGGGATTGCCACGCCATCTGTGTCCATACTTGAAAACAGCAGCAGAGAGACCGCCAAGGGTCCTGAGCAGCATAGATGCTCTCTTGATTTAAAGATGCCAGCATTTCACCCCAAGCAGGAGCCCAGCACTACTGACCGGGTAGACTTCCCTTTGAGCATGGAAATTACTAGCCTGCAGCACACCTTGGACAGCCAGGCTGGGCATTCTAAGGAAAAGCTGTCCGATTTGCACAAGGAGCACTGTGGGGCAGGAAAGCGGGCATCCGCCCCTGACCTGGTCCCACTGGACTTGAGCATGAGGTCGAGCCGGGATGAGCCCAGTAGTAAGGAGGCGTGCTCCCTGCAGGCGGCCCTGGTCATTCACCCGTGTCCTTACTGTAACCACAAGACCTACTACCCCGAGGTCCTGTGGATGCACAAGCGCATCTGGCACAGGGTCAGCTGCAGCTCTGTAGCGCCCCCTTGGACTCAGCCTAGTGGCCATAAGAGCATTCGCAGCAACCTGGTTTTCCTGGCTCGCAGTGGGCGCACAGGCCCTCCGCCTGCTCTTGGGGGCAAGGAGTGCCAGCCCCTGCTGCTTTCTCGCTTTGCCCGTACCCAGGTGCCAGGTGGGGTACCAGGATCAAAGGGCAGCTCTTCTCCCCTTGGGGTGACCACAAAAGCCGCTAGCATGCCTAAGAATAAGGAGAGCCATTCTGGGAGCCCCTGTGCTCTGTGGGCCTCTGGCCCCGACGGATACCGACAGACCAGAGCTGGTCATGGCCAGGAGCCCCCCAGTGCCGCAGTGCAGGGGCCCCTGGCCAAACCCAAACAGGAGGCCAGCTCCAGGTTGGCACCTTCCCCAGGCAGTGGGGGCCTCAGTAGAAGTGCCACCCCCACACCCTCAGTTATAACCCGTGTTGGTGCCCAGCCCTCAGCCAATAGCAAACCAGTGGAGAAACTCGGGGTCCCGGCAGTGGGGACTGGCTTTACCCCTGCGAATAAGCACAGTGCCCCAGACTCTCTGAAAGCCAAATTCAGTCCCCAGCCTCAGGGTCAGCCTCCCTCGAAAGGCGAAGGAGGCTCTCCTCTACCTCCCCGAGAACCCCCTGTGAAGGCGGCCCAGGAGCTGAGAACACTAGCCACCTGTGCAGCAGGCTCCAGAGGGGATGCGGCCTTGCAGGCCCCACCTGGTGCGCCTCCCACCTTACACTCCACCAAGCAGGAGCCGGCAGCTGAGGGGCAGGAGAAACGCTTGGACATCCTCAGTATCTTTAAGACGTACATTCCAAAGGACTTCGCTACACTCTACCAGGGCTGGGGTGTCGGCAGCCCCGGGCCTGAGCACAGAGGTAAGAAGGGTGGGTTCTCTCCTCTCTGAAGGTCATGCTGTGCTTTCCTTCTTGCCCGAGCCTTCAGGATAGACACTAGCAAGTTGCTGCCTCCTCTTGACCTGGTGTCCCTAGATCTCAACAAGTCTCCCTCTCCAGATACTGTGTGCCAGGGTTAGCGGTCTTTGACTGTTCCCTTTCTCTGGATGGTAAATTGGAAACCCACTTCTCTGCTCTGTTCTTCAACTTGACATAAGCACACAGCCCTGACCACACAACACATCACTTTACAAAACATTGGTGCACATGTGCATTGTGCTTGTCCATTGAAGGGACTAGTAAGTCTTTCATTCGTGTATAAATAATACATAAGGAATACCCTGCAGGCAGGGCCTTGCAGGAAATGGATGTAGGCATACAGAATGGAGGGTTGAGCTGCCTTCTGAGTCCTCGAGCAGTACTTAATGGTGTCTCCATCCCTCCTTCTGTGCCATTCTTCACAGCTAACAGCAACGCTGGTCAAGTCTCCGTGTACTTGGGCCGAGTTGTGTTTTGGATTTTGGATCCTTTGAGATTTTGGAATAGTTACCTATACATAGTATTTTAAGAATGTGGCCCAAATCTAACGACAACATTGATGTATGTATCACGTGGCCCTTTCACACGCAGTCTGGAGGAGGAGGTGGTGGTGGGGGGCAGTGATGTCAGTAAGTTTGCTCATGCGCTGACGAGAGGCGTGAGGTCTTTGGTTTGGAGCTTCTCACATGAATGTTTGGGGTCTCAGCAGCTGGTAGCATTCACGAGAACTTCCCAGTAGATTTTCCTCCTCCAGTTGTATGTCTTGGATACAGTAACTCCACATCATGGCCCTGTTCTTGAATGTAAACGGAAGGCTGCTGTCACTTAACATGTCTAACATGGGGAAGTGCAGAGAGAGCCAGGTAAGAGAAAGTCAAGAGATACAGATAGAGAGACAGGAAGACTGTAAATTCAAGGACAGCCTTGGTATATAAGCAGGACTCCACATCAAAAAACCAAATCACTCCACTCTCTGCTTATTCCTGTGGTCCTAGCCTGTCGTAGTCAGGGTTTGTACTCCTGCACAAACATCATGACCAAGAAGCAAGTTGGGGAGGAAAGGGTTTATTCAGCTTACACTTCCACATTGCTGTTTATCACCAAAGGAAGTCAGGACTGGAACTCAAGCAGGTCAGGAAGCAGGAGCTGATGCAGAGGCCATGGAGGGATGTTCCTTACTGGCTTGCTCAGCTTGCTTTCTTATAGAACCCAAGACTTCTAGCCCAGGGATGGCACCACCCACAAGGGGCTGGTCCCTCCACCTTGATCACTAATTGAGAAAATGCCCCACAGCTGGATCTCATGGAGGCACTTCCCCAACTGAAGCTCCCTTCTCTGTGATAACTCCAGCCTGTGTCAAGTTGACACACAGAACCAGCCAGCACACAGCCCTTCCTTGAGAGGTGTGTTGGTTACAGAGGAATGGCTTCATTACTCTGAGGCAGCTGTCTTCGCAATCCAGTGCCTCAGTCGTAGGGCTGTGCTGCAGGGCTGTGGGACCCCAGTTAGTAGCAGCGGGTGTCTGGGTGTTGGCGAGCCTGCTGGTTCTTACTTGATTTGGGGAGGGTGTCTGTGGCTGGTGAGGTTCCCCTTTTGCTTTCTCAGTTTTGGCTGTGTGAGTGGTTCTTGGGCCCCGCAGCCCTGTGCTGTTACAGGTTGTCTCTGTCATGTGAAGTGGCAATGTGGCTAGCCGTGGGTAGGAAGCTGCCCTCTATTCTTTGGAGAAGATCCCCTTGGAGCCCACAGTAGAAAAGCTGCCTGTTAGACTGGCTAGTCCGCGGAGCTCTTCTGTGTTCTCCTGACCTCTTGACTGGCTAGTCCGCGGAGCTTTTCCGTGTTCTGACCTCTTGCAGCTGACATGGATGTTCACACCATGTTTTAGTGACTGACCCAGGCGGTAACTATTTGAACTAGTTACCCACTGGTGGCCTCTGTAACACGGATGGCTCTTGACCTACCAGTGTATACCTCGGTGAGCTAGGCAGCCAATGATACCATACACTGGCTGCTGGAAGATTCTGAGTTACTCAAAACCATCTTCTATTTGAATGGAAGACTACCTTGTGAGCACATAGCTTCAGGTTGTTCTCCTAGAACCTTAGGTTGTGAAGGCAGGCCCTCCACCATAAAAAACAGCTTGCTTTGAAAACCCCACTCCCCCACGTCCCCCGCTGCTGCTCTGTGTGTCTGGGCAGTAGCTGCTGATTTTGGATGGTCTGAATGATGCTTGCGGAGTGTGGGCTGTGGCGCCTCCACTTCTCCAGCAGAACATAGAAGAGCAACTGTTGCTGCCCCAGGGGCCTGCACCCAGCTTGTCAGAACAAACCCCACTGCATTCACTGTCTTCTACAGAGCGACCACAGAGTCTGGAAACACGGGCCGTGACAGAAGTGGTTTGTTAACTCAGTAGTAATAAAAAGTCACTGTGTCTCCAGTCTGACCCACCTGGATTACATGACAATACAGACTTCAGGCAGGGAAAGGAGATGATTCTAGATAAAATAATATGCATGCACTTCCTTATTGGAACTTAAAAAATCATCTATACTAAGGACATGACAGCCACGATTGTAGCGTTGTTGCGAGTCCTCTCCTGGCCTTGTGTTCCTCCTCACATATCACGCATCACAAGGTAATGAGAAACACGGCCAGGCTGTGTCTCTGCATGGCCAGGGCTATTGGCTGTCTGTGGACACTGCTGTCTCCTGCAGCCTGTGCTTGCCTTCTAGGGAAGCAAGCCACAGCTTTTTGCACCAAAGGCAGTCTTCTGTTCACATGGAAGGTATTTTTGCATAACTCAAAATTGTACAGCAGTTTGGGTGTGGTATCTGTGGTTGTAATGAACCAGAGTCCTTTCTTAAAATAGTAAAGTGAATGTGCTGGTAGATGTGGGGACTGTGTGTGTTAATGTGGGGCTCTCTGTGTGTGTGTGTATGTTAGTGTGTGGGGGACTGTGTGTGTTAGTGTGTGTGTGGGCTGTGTGTGTGTGTGGGATGTATGTGTTAGTGTGGGGGACTGTGTGTGTTAGTGTGTGTGGGATGTGTGTGTTAGTGTGGGGGACTGTGTGTGTTAGTGTGTGTGGGATGTGTGTGTTAGTGTGTGGGGGATGTGTGTGTTAGTGTGTGTGGGATGTGTGTGTTAGTATGGGGCTGGTGTGTTAGCATGTGTGGGACTGTGTGTTAGTGTGGGGCTGTGTGTATGTGTGTTAGTGTGTATGGGACTGTGTGTTAGTGTGGGGCTGTGTGTGTGTGTCTGTGTGTGTTAGTGTGTGTTTATGTGAGGCTGTGTGTGCTGGTTCAGTGAATGCATCCCGTGGCTTGAATAGGAAGTGGACAGCAGTGGAAAGATTGATAGTGACTGAGGTGGGCTGTGGCAGGGCAGCTGTTGTCCCTGTCTGTGTCATCACTTGGTGTCTCTGTGTGTGCTTGGATGAAGTGTTTTGATGCCATGAAGTATACTCGGAACATTCTAGAAGGGATGGAAGCAGAAGGTTCTCAGGCATTGAGCTCGGTAGAACATGAAGGGGACAAGATCACTTTCCCGACTGAGCGGTCTAGAAAGCAGCATGGTTACCCACGGGCTCCCCGTACGCCAGCCACGTGGCTGAGGCGGATGCAGGACACTCACCCGCAGAATCCAGGGCTGCTAACCGGCGGAGCTCCGCTGCCCAGGATTCCTCATGCTCCAGAGTGCCTGGCTTTGTCTCTGGGGGTGTAGACCGCACAGACTCCTTTCTGCAGGTGGCCTTCTGCCCTGTGCATTGCTCTTCCATTGTCTGCCCTGTGCAGTCTGACACAGTTTTCTCTTTCCTGTATTTGTAGGGTCACATGTAGAAAATTATTGTTCCAATCAAGAGTTAGAAAGAGGACAGGTGACATATGCTGCTCACCCAGGACCTGTGACACACTGATCTATAAGGATCAGTCAGTGGCTTCTTGGTCATTCTTAGTGTTTTTCGTGTATTCCCAAGTAAGTCTACAGGGAAAACAGACCCTGAGTCTGCAGGTCTCCATGCAGAGTCATTTTTCTCATCTACACAGGAAGGAATGGGATGTGGTTTATGTAGTTCCTATCTGTGGAACTTGAGACCGGAGGACAGTCCTGGAGGTGTGCTGAAGGTGTTCTTGTGTCCTTTCTGTTTGCCTCGCAGTGTTACCTGTCAGATGGTGGGGATGTAAGCAGACAGGCAAAGGAAAATATGGGAAAGAATTGTGGCCACAGGGCCATGCAGTGGTGGCGCACACCTATAGTCCCAGCACTTGGGAGGCAGAGGCAGGCAGATTTCTGAGTTTGAGGCCAGCCTGGTC
>NW_022196895.1:78853481-78895605 GCF_008632895.1 Mastomys coucha
AGAGAGAGAGAGAGAGAGACAGAGACAGAGACAGAGACAGAGACAGAGACAGAGACAGAGAGAGAGGACTGTGGCCACAGAGAAAGATACCTTTTCTAGTTCCAGTTTCCTGCCCCCGCTCCATTGTATTACCGAGATGACACACACACTGGAGCAGGGTTCCTTGCAACAGGTATTACAGGAAGGGGAGGGAATCAAGGGCGGCTGAAGTCCTCGATAGCCCTTTCCTGGCAAAGCCACATGCTGCTCCTGGCTCTGAGGGAAGCCCAGGACCCAGGCTACGGCAGAAGGGTGCCTGTTGCTCTGTCCTGCCTTGCTGATGGACAGCCTTCAGTGGGGGCCACCGTCTGCTGCTTGCTTCCAGCCAAGGCTCCGTGCCTTCCCAGTGCTAGTGGCAGATATGTAGGAGGCCATAGTGGGGTGGCTGCTGTTCGCTGCTCTGCATCTGTACTGGGAGTGTAGTTGTGGGCACAGTGAGCTCTGGTCCTGGTCACTTCCTGGATCTCAAGACCATCTGTGTGACACTGATGTCACTCTCATTTGTTACTGCTTGACAGAGCCCAGTGACATCTGGGTGGCGCACACAGTCTGGCAGTGACACCAGCCCCGGGTGTTTCTAGGGCATTTGTTTAACCCACTGTAACTGATGTGTCCTTGCAGCCTTGTGTACATGGCCTGTCAGCTGAGCCACTGGTGGCTTCTCACACCGACATGTTGGACAGACTAATGATGTCCTCCTCTCTCCCTCCCCTTCCCTCCTCCTCCTTCTTCTTCTTCTTCTTCTTCTTCTTCTTCTTCTTCTTCTTCTTCTTCTTCTTCTTCTTCTTCTTCTTCTTCTTCTTCTTCTTCTTCTTCTTCTCCATGTTGTACCACATCACTGACAGGGACATCACTAACAGGGACACCACGGACACAGGCCCGCCAGGGAGACTTTGTCTGTGTGGAGTGCGGCAAGAGTTTCCACCAGGCCAGCCAACTCAGGGCCCACCTTCGGGCACACACAGGTACCACAGCCCTGTGCCATGTGACTGGCCAGTGCCAAGTGTGTGTGTGTGTTGGGGGAGGGCAGCCGGGGGTATTTTCTAGTCTCATTTTGGTGTCGTAACAAATGCTATGACAAAAACAACTGGGAAAGGAGAGGGTTTATTCAGCATTGAGGCAAGAACTCAAGACAGACACCATGCAGGAATGCCCCTTGCTGGCTTGCTTTCTGGCTCACTGACTCACAGGCTTATGCTTGAATAGCTTTTCTTAGATAGCCCAAGATCAACTGTCTATGAATGGGTCCTCCTACAGTGGGCTGGATCCTCCTGTATCAATACCGATCAGGATACTGCCTGACCGACATGCCCATGGCCTACCTGACCCAAGCATTTCCTTACTGAGAGCCTCTCTTCCATGTGACTCCAGGCTGTGTGAGGCTGACTAAACAGCACCGAGCCTTTTCTGCTAGGCACTGCCTGTCACCCTGGGCATATTTAGGTTCCAGCTTTGCCAGAGCTTTACTGTGTCATCTGCCTACCTCTCAGTTGACCCTCAGTCTCCTCAATTCAGTACCTGGCATGGCTCTTTGGTTTAGTTTGAGAAGTACTCATTTGCGTATGTTCGTTTTAAAGAGAGTTGACCTCAGAAATGGATATGCTACTACTGAGTTACAGGTGCCACCATCGTCATTCTTCTCACTCACGGCCTAGTGACTCCTACCCTGACGGGCAGAGCTAGTCTATGGATATGTGTATGAAGACTCCTTGTTTGATCAGCGGTGTCCTGTAACACCTCCAGACCTCTGCATAAATCTGGCCCGAGTCCTGTACAGGCTACCTGTGTGTAACGACAGAGCCAGGAGTCTTAGTGAGATGGGTGCACTGTCTAGCAGTGTGATACATACATCCACAGAAGTCAGCCTTTGCCCAGTGACAGAGGCCGAGTGATCAGCAGAGCAGAAGACAGGTCCCTTTGCCCACACACTGATAATTGATGTTGCTAGTGATTGCTTTCCACAATGTGGCATCTGTGTCAGGAATGCTAGTGGCCCAAGGCATCTGTTATTGAGGGTTCTCACTCTAAGTACGAGGAACTGGAGTTTTCCAGGTGCACGCTAGGTGCTCTGTGCGTGGACGAAAGTCCTTCACCCTTAACAGACTCCTTGATTGATGCTCAGGGATCCCATCGGCTCTCTGCTAACAGATCCTTTATTCCCACAGTGGTGTTTGAGTGTGACAGTCCACGAGATTCTGACGTTCACACAGCCTCCACGGATGCCCCTAAACAAGTATGTCCAATGCTGCATGTCTGATTGTCAATGTGGTATCTGCAAATAGTTGGGGCACAGGGTTCTCCGAAGCACCCGTGTGTGATGTGGGCAGTGGACTAATTCCATGTCAGCCAGGGCTGTCTGTGGGTGACCAGAAAGCAGGAGGCCATGAAGCTCATCAGCTGCTGTAGCCCTACCCATGGTGGCTGATAGGAAGGGGGGAGTTGGCGGTAACGGGTAGTGATGAATCCATTACAAGTCCTGGTTATTTTCCACGGTGTGCGGGTCTAAGTTGGTCTGTGAATTGAATCCCATCCTGCCTCCTAAGAGCACTGTTGGATTCTCTTGTAAGAGATGTGTCTCAAACATGTTGACCTGATGTTTCACAGCAGGAAGGTGACCTGGTAACACAAGGCCCTTGAGTATTGCACACCTGTGCACTGCCCCCAACACCTCTAGCGAATGACTGGTTGTGCACAGGATGTAGCAAAGCCCCGTGATGTGCTTGGTTCAGAGTGTGGCTCTGGGGACCAAACAGCTTTTCAAGGTTTCTTTTCTGTCATCCTAGACTGACAGTCTGCGCTGTCTAGGACCTTCTGCCCACCCTCCACCCCTCTCACTGTCTTCGTCCTTCACACCACTAGGGATTCAGGTCTGTGTGCCTGGCCCCAAAGTGTACCATGTTCTAAAATGAAAGGAAGGATTACGACCTGTAGTGACACATCAAGGAACTTTGGGGGATTATTTTAGCTTATTTCAGTAAAAACCTGTCGTTTAAAGATGTAAAGCAGTTCTGTGGTAGTGATAAAGTTTTTCGAGTGAATATAATCTCTCCTGAATACTGAATGGGAAGGCTGCTCAGCACAGAGCCTGCTCCTGGCATCTGGTTAGTGCCGTCCTAACAGACCTAAGTGCCCTGCGCTACAGAAGCGTCCCCCGAGAGGTGTGCGGGATGCAGTGACAGGAGGTCATGTGACTAGAGGACTGCTTTTGGGTGTCACAGCTAGAGTGTCTTCTAGGCTCTCCTGCCCACATGCCGCCTCCAAGGCTACCAAAGGCCCACATTTGCTAAGTGTGTCTGATGGAGCGGGGTGAACCAGGCAGATCTGCCAGTACCCAGCCAGTTTCCTAGAACTGGTGACCCCACTTGGTGTGACTAATTCTTCCCCAGCCTGTACTCATAGGGGAACCTGAAGATAGACGCTTTCTACTATCTACTACCTACCGAGATTGTGGGCTGGCTTATTCCAGAGTTACTTTAATTTATCCTGAGTATTTATATTAATTGTTACTTCTTCCTGGTTCTGACAGAGCAAGATGCTCATGTGACCTCTGTCTCTGAACTTGGTGCTGTCTTGTTACCCTGCTTGCCGTCCTCCTCTTACTGTCAAGCTCAGGGTCATCTGGTGCAGACAGTCTGCTAGAGTGGACCCAGCCCCGAGGCACCCATTTGCTCTTGTCTGAAAGGATGGAAGTGGCTCTGGCCTCAGGGTTTAACCCAGCTTGACTCATTCTTCTTTTACATTACCTAGTCGGTTTAATTCCATTTTTAAGATCATGTGCTCCAGCGCCACCCCCCCCCCACCTTGGAAAGTAGTTTTTGTTGATTTTTCATAGAATATTCTGGGTCTTTATGGAAATCCCATTTTGTTAACGTATTTTGGAACTGTAAGAGTCTTAGAGAGTTTTGTTGTCAGGAGAGCACATCTTTGATAAGTTGGGGCATTAGCTGTGTTCTTCCTTCCTCCTGGTTCTTTTTTTTTTTTTAGATATTTTCTTTATTTACATGTACATATCTCCATTCCCAGTTTCCCCTCCAAAAATCAAAGAAACAAACAAAAACAACAAAAACAAACCCCTGTTGCCTCTCCCCTCCCCATGCCTGCCAACCCACCCTCTCCCACTTTCTGGCCCTGGCATTCCCCTACACTGGGGCACAGAACTTTCACAGGGCCGAGCTCCTCTCCTCCTATTGATGATCAAATTGCAATCCTCTACTGTACACATGCTGCCAAAACAATCAGACCCCTCCATGTGCAGTCCTTGGTTGGTGGTTATGGTTTATTCACAAGTGCAGTTGTGAATTTAGGACCTGTTAATCTAGAACTAACTTAGGCTATTATTAATGCCAGCAATGTATATTGTTGCCCCGTCAAAGAGTTTTCCTGACACCAGCTTATCAATATTCATGTTGGGTAGTGGACAAGGAAAGAGAGGGATTCCTCAGCCCTAGGCCTGGGTAGGGGAGTGGAGTGAACCCATTTCCAGATTAAATCCATGTTGTGTAAGAAGCCTCTTAGCAGCGCCAGTAGGAGTTTCTGGTAAGCAGGTAACGGAGGAAAAGATCAGCAGCAGCCTCTATGTTTCATTGCCGTCAGCTCTAACTTATTCGAAGCCAGCTGAGTGTGCACTGAGGTGTGAATAATGTAAGTTATTGGATGCAGAGTGGGAGGAGAAGGGTCTCACTGTGGTTGGGGTGCATCTCCACCCCTGTGTGGTGCTGGTTGTTGGGAGGCACCCCACCCCTGGCACGGGAGACACACACTGTAAGGGAGTCTTTGTTGCCGGGTACTCTAGCAGCGGACAGTTGTCTAAGTAATGGGAGAAAACTCCAGCCGCACAAGTGCACATAGAGACCACAGCGTGTTGCTTGTCTTTGTGTGGACAGGCCCATTCCCACCGGGGCTGTCAGTATGAGCTTGTGCTACGGAACAGCCTGGGGGCCTCTGTCTTCACTTCCCCCAGTCTTTTCAGGACGTGCTGGTGGGTTTGTGTGTGCTGAGTTTGCTTTGTTTGAGAGACCAGTTGCTACTTCTCTGTAATCCAGGAGAATCATTGACTTGAGCAGTCTTGCAGACATGGCATTCCCAGTAGCTTTTTTTTTTTTTTTTTTTTTTTTTTTTTTCGGTTTTTCGAGACAGGGTTTCTCTGTGTAGCCCTGGCTATCCTGGAACTCACTCTGTAGACCAGGCTGGCCTCGAACTCAGAAATCCGCCTGCCTCTGCCTCCCAAATGCTGGGATTAAAGGTGTGCGCCACCACTGCCCAGCCCCAGTAGCTCTTTTTGCCTCTTGGTGCAAGGAGGTTTTGTATAGAGAGCCACAGAACAACTGTCATGGCTAGTATTGTCACCTTACAGGATCTAGAGTCATCTGGGAGAACAGCTTTTGGTGTGTCTATGAGAGCGTAGCCAGAGAAGGTTAGGTGTGGCGGGGGGCAGCACTAACTCTGGGCGGCACCAGGCAAAGTCCTGGGTGGGATCCTGGCCTGCATAGACAGGGTGAACCAAGCTTCGAGCTGTCTCTTCCTCCAGCCACTCCTCCCTTCTCCTTGCTTCCTGATAGAGCATGCTGGGACAGCTCCCTGAAGCTCCTGACACCAAGACTTCCCTGCGACTGTAGACTGTACCCTTGAATTGTAAGTCAAGATCCCATTCTTCTCCGAAGTTGCCTAGTCTGGTATTTTGACTCAGCAACTGGAAAAGTGACTAGTGCGTACTGATTTTGGATATCAGAATTTCAGTTTCCCGTATCAGATTTAGAGACTCACAGTGTGCTGCAGTTTCTGGTGACAAGATTGAACCAGCATGGGCTCTGGCAGGGCTCAGAAGTGATTGGTTGCCCACTGTCACCTCTTAGGCCCTCTCGCATATGAACTTGGAGGAGTGAGGGACCTAGTTTCCTGATGTGTCTGATGGTAGTCTCTCCCTGAACATGTCCTCTGTAAGCCTGTCCCAGGTCACCAACCTCTCTTTGTGAGGCCCATAGCCTCTAACAGGAGGTGGGTGGCTTCTGGCTGAGCTTTGAAACTTAGTTTATGCAATGAGTTTGCAGAAGGCAGCTGTGACCACTTGGCCTGTCGTCTTAACTGTCTCTCAAGAATTGTAACAAGCAAGATAAAAACACAAACTTAGGAAACTCTGCTGGGTCTTGGCTCCTGAGCTGAGGAGCCACCTCCACGGGAGGGCACTGTAGGGAGGCAGGCCTTCTAGGAGCACTGTCACATCTTTGTTGAAGAAGAACCTTCAAGGGACGAAGAGTATTCTAAACCAGATTTCCAGGGAGAGTTGGCATTCATTCTTTAAAGATGTTGGCTGCATCATGTCCATGTTTAGGTTTCTGTAATCCTCAGCATTTGCCATTAGAAAAAAAAACTTTTTGAAAAATTATTTGTTAAAGTGCGGGTATTATTGCTGCCCCATGGTAAGCCTGTCTGATATTTCACAGAAACAGTTTTTGATCATTATTTTATTGTTAAACAATTATAAGTTAAAATAGCAGCTGGTGAGGTGGCTTGGCAGGCGAGTGCTTGCTGGATGAGGTGCTTGCTGGAAAGCCTTAGGACCCATCCTGAAGCCTGGAAGGGGCAAACCATCTCCTGCACACTGCCCTCTGACCTCCACTCCACATGAGCACAAGCTACAAGCACATTACAAGCACTAAAGTGTTTCAAGGGAAGACGTTGTAAGTACTTTTGGAACCAACCTCCTAACCCCACCCCCAGTTTAGAGTTTTGCTGTAATGTGAAATACAGTGTTCTTACTTGTTTGGATTTACCGTCAGACTTTAAAGACCGTGATTAATCATTTATTCTTTATAAATTCTAAGTGTTAGCTTAAAACAGTTAAGCTGGAGAAATAATTCCATTCATCAAATTAGCAAAAATGTAAAAGCAAATGGCAGGCACCCACTCCACACCCTTTGCTTACTCCAGTGGGTCTGTGAATCTGCATCTTTGGCCCATGTTCACCAGTGTTTGTGGGGTTTTGGCATCAGGTTCTGATAGCTAGGACTGAAAAAACTGGCTGAGCAGTTAAGAGTGCCGGGTGTTCTTTCAGAAGTCCGGGGTTTAATTCCCAGCACCCACATGGCAGCTCACAGCTGTCCGTAATACCAGTTCCAGGGGATCTGAGACCCTTATGCAGACATACATGCAGGCAAAACACCAGGGCATATAAAATAAAAATAGATAAGTCATTAAAAAAATTTTTACAAAGAAAGATTGTTTTTTAAAAAAATCTCATAGCTAATGTAAGTTGAAGCTCTTATTCATAAAACCATAAAATCAAACTAGCGTCCTTGAGACATCATTTGTTTCTCCAAGTACAACATTCTACTGATGTGAGCGAGCTCCCAAGTTCACTGAATGCCACTGCTGACTGCTGGCCAGCTGGGCGAGCCAAGGCCTCCAGTCTGGTGTGCAGTAGTGACTTAGCACCCACAGGCCTTGCTCTGTGGCTTGTCTCATGTGCAGCCCTTTGGGTTTTGTGCATGTTGAGCACACACAACCATGACTGCATAGTTTGGTCCCTTGTCCTATGAAGAAAGAAGGGGAAACTGATTTCATCTGTCCAGCTCTAGACATTATCTTAGTATTGACACTCATCTCAGAATGCACAGGCATGAAAAGCAAAACCCAGTGTCCCCAAAGCTTGCTCCCAAGCCCTTGGAGGAGGAAGCAACTTGGATCTGCTCAGACTATCATTGTAGATCTGTCTTCTGTGTTTAACTCATTCCTTTGAATCCCTGCAAGGGAAACTGTATTTATGGTCCTATCATTGACGGTCTTGATGAATCAGTGGTCTTAGACGACTCTTCTGAATTGAGGAATGTGAACCCATCTCTTATAGTGTGAGGGAAAGATGTATTTAATGTTTCTCTTTAGTTAACATTTTCAGAAAAGTATTAACAGCTGGTCTCACACACAATGCCTACTGGTCAACACACAGTATAAGTCAGAAATATTTTCAGAGAGTGTGTCTGAGAGGCAGTGCAGCCACTCACTGATCTGAAGAGCGGGAAGCAGCATTTAAAGAAGTAACAAACTCGGGCAGATGGTGAACTTTCTGCTGTAGACCAGGAAAGATGTCTAAGTAATGGTGAATCTCCTCCTGTAGACCAGGAGGGATGTCTAGGTAAGGGTGAACCTCCTGCTGTAGACCAGGAGGGATATCTGACACTACTGCATACCAATGCTGCATGGCAGAGATCTCAGTGGAGAGCCAGAAGCAGCAGACCTCTAGAATACTAGTTCTAGGTGTGTTCACAAATGAACATGGGGGCTCTAAGCTCCCATAAAAATAAGCTGCAGTTCTGGATTGCTTGGTCTTAATCAGTCATAAACACCCCCTAACAGCAAACACACACCACCAGAGATTCCAAGACAGAGGAATCTATGCAAGGCTGAGGGGTCGTGAGTATCTGGAGTCTGCATAGACTGTTGCACTACAGGCCTCAGGACACATCTACCTTTGGACAGGACATAGGACCTAGTCCTGGGATAGGACAGAGAAGACAGAATGGCCCTCCACCAACATACGGCTGAGAGCTGCATGGCTCAGAACGTTTTCAAAGTATTTATCCCAGGTCTACAAAGCCTGAAAATCTACAACAAAGTACATGCTATAGTACAGTACTTAATGTTTCAGCCACTGGCTGCACTGCCTCTCAGACACACTCTCTGAGAATATTTCTGACTGTGAGTTGACCAGTAGGCATTGTGTGTGAGGCCAGCTGTTTAATACTTCTCTGAAAATGTTAACTAAAGAGAAACATTAAGTTCACCATGCCAACCAGCTCTCCTTCCTGCGTGTTCCTAGGGTTCCCACGGGCCTGGCTGTAGATTAGTATTTCCTATGGGCTGTGTGCTCTGTGGATGCATGCTGGTTCCCCTTCTGCAGGATTTTAGCTAGGTTGATGGTATTAGGAGACACTCATCCTGACACGTTGTTTTGTCCTCAGCTGAGACATGACTTTGTTCAAACACCAATGCACTCGGTCACTCAGCAGGACTCTACATACAGCTCACGTGACTTATAGCACAGCTCTTCTGCTTCTCCGCTGCGGGACCTGTTTGGGAGAATGGAGGGGAGCACTCTCAGGTTCCCTCCGATTGATGTGGACTGTTCTGTTTATGTGCACTCCACTCTGTACCGTAGACATGTGCTTTTCAACCCCCATTCTTCCCATTTGGCTGACTTTTAGCCTCTGCTCAGAGCCAAGCCTACCATTGCTGTCTGCCTGACGCCTGATGCTTTCTGAGCCCAGAGGATGGTTTTCTCGAGCTGCTCCTGTGGAAAGCAGTAAGATGAAAGCAAAGTACTTTATGCTGGTGGAAAACCAGCCACCCTGAAATCGGAGGGCCTCACTGCACCTCGTGTTTCTGGGTCTTGCTAAGAAAATTAGCAGGGTAAATGCTCTTGAGACTAGAAGCCAACTGAACTTGCCTGTTATTTTCTTTGTTTTGCAGGGGAGAGACCGTACTACCCCAGGGACTGTGCCAGCGGGCCCCCTCCGAAAGGGGACCTAGAGACACACCTCCAGCGCCCCGCCCCGTGATAGTGTTGACTGTGGCCTCACGGGTGACTGGAAGGCTCCCAGGAGTGACCATGGCCACTTTGGGGCAGAAGATCCAGGGTCTCAGGGTCTCCTGACCAGATACCCTAGACCTGGGAGCCACTGCGGTAGAGCAGCCCAGGGAGATGCCTCCCTCGGCAATGTTTAGGGACAGCAAAGATGCTATGCCTAGAATTCTGTGTAGCTCTTTCACACACATGTATGTGCTCATCAACCATGGCCTGTGTTTCCTCATGAGAAGCGGTGGTATCGGCAGGCACAGTAGGAGCTCAAGGAGTCTGTATTACTCAAGACAGGCATGAGACACTGGAAAACAGATACTGGTGTGTTTGGATGGAGTGCAGAGCTGAGCACTGTGTGGACATCCAGTGCTTAGGACAGATGATGCTGTCAGGATGTGGGGGGCGGAAGGGTCTGCACTACTGCCCCTCCCTGCCTCAGTGGGTACTTAAAATAGTAGGTGAGACAGAGGTGTGTTCAGGTGGTATTCGAGTGCTGTGGAGATGAGCTTGGTGAGGCAGGGCGTTGGGTTGCTCATGGTTAGGAGCCTGGCCACGCCCCGCTCTGAGCTGCTCACGCCCCGCCATACTGTGTTCTCACCTTCCGGGCTGTGTCTGGCTCAGGAAACACTGCAGAGGTGGGAACATGTCAATCTGCTCTGGGAAGGAACATTAGTCGAACACTAAGAGGAGCAGATGTCTTTTTTATTCTCAGGACCTTTTTTGTAACAGGGCTACATTCTGCAAACTGCTCACAGAGAGAGACTCCATGTCTTAACAGATTAAGCCACCGAATCCTCCCAGTTTGGGCCTGTTATGGTGATGGCAGAAACATCCTTGAGCAGATTGGGGGGCCCTAGATCATTAGGGTGCTAGTGCTCTGGAACCTCCTCTCTCCTCCCCACCCCAACCTTTCCCCTGCATCACCCCAGCAAATAGATGTCTTTTCCCATCGGGCCTGGTGAGCACCACTGGACGAGTGACTTTGTTCACAGCTTAATGGGGGCGCCAGGCCTGAGGGCGAGGACGGCTTATATACCTCTTCCTTAGTCACGCAAGTTCACGTTTCTGCAGTGGGGTGAAGGCCCTAGCAGAGGCTCTGAACCCACGCACGTGCGCGGCCGGAACGGCATTCCACGGGTAGCAGCGGCTCCTGTCCCCGCTGCTGTGACCCTGTGTGACGGCGATACTTCTGCAAGTTCCAGATGTTTGCACATATGATTTTATGCATTATCAAAAATTACCGCTGCCTTGAATGAAAACGTTCTGTGAAATTTTTTGCAAAAGCTTTACTAGTTTTTTTTTTATTGTGAAATTTTGTAAAGGCAGGAAATGGATTAAGACGAGCATGCTAAATATATTTTTCAAAAAAAAAAGCAATAATTTTACATGTACAGAAATTATCGTAACCTTTAATACTGGTGAGAGCGACAGTTTACTTAACCCAGTAATGGATCAGTGCGGTTTTGTAGGAAATGGGCTTCTGATATAAAGACTTGTAAACACACATGTATACATGAACCCTGGCGTGTGGCTTCTCTGTTCTAATGATCTGTTGGATTATTATATTATTATTATTATTATTATTGTTATTGTTATTGTTAGCTAATGTTTGATTCCAGATTCTATTTGTTACTGTTTTAATTACTTGACCGTTCAGGTGACTGCTGCACTCGCAAGCAATGCAATGTTAACTGGCTAGCAGATACATATATACATATATATGTATATATAATTTTTTTTTTTACTTATTTTTTCCTGATACTCCTACACCAGGTATGTATGAGAATGGCTTGCCATGTCAGAGTGCTTGGGAATATCGATCATTCTGAGACGTTACTTGGAGCAGGTTGCAGAGACACATTCCTCTCTCCGCCTGAGGCAGCATAGTACCTTTCTGTCGATGGTGTTTGTTCGTTTTGATAGGTTCCCCATCATTTCTGCACTCCCTGGCTTTTTGTTTCCTTGGCTGAAAGTGAAGGTGAGAGTTAGGAATGTCAGAGCCTGTGATTTGGCCCATCTATTTCTGTGTTTTAGTCATTAAACAATTCTGTACACAAAGGGACACGAAGGTGTCGTCTGCGTTTTTCCTGTGTCTGAAGCTGCTCTTGGCACTGAGAACTGGAAGGTCTGGCTTCTGGTGAGTCTCCTTCCCAGGGTCTGATGGGGAGAGAGGGGTGCCTGAGGTCCCTGCAGCCGAGCGTCTGCCTGGAGAGCAGCCAATCACAGGATGACCTGCCTGCCCCTCGAAGCACAGAGATGCACAGTTTTCCAGTAGCCACAAGGCCATGAGGTTCCCCAGTGCTCACTCCTTCTGGGATCGGCTGTGTGCAGGCCTGGTTCCTTCTGGGACCAGCTCTGTTGCTGGCTCAGTTCTTTCTGGGGCCAGCTATGTGCTGGCCTGGTGCAAGGCCTCTTTGTCCCACTGGCCATCAGTATTGGACTGGTTTGTTAATTTGTTTGTGTCAGTGAAACAATAGTATTTAATATGATTTGTGTTTCCTTATTTATTTAGCCAATCTGTTTTGCTTTGCTCCCTCCTCCCGTGGTAATTTCCACATTTCTGACTGTTACGGACTTCCTACTACCTCTATGAATCTTCTGTCTCCTTGTTCCTGATGGGGTTTTTACAGTGTTGCATCTAATGTAACTTAGACAATAAAGGGTTTGGTTGTCTACACTGCAGCCGCTCCGTGTGTCCCCTGCCCTCTCCACCCGTGCTCTTCTGACTCCTGCCTCACTCACTCGCACCATCTCAGCCCCCACCAGCCCCTGCTTTACTGTGTGTCGTGTCTTCTCTTACACTTTTCCTCATGTCAAGTACACATTACACATAACGGAGTTTCTTAGGATATTTCAGGTGATTTGCTCATTCCTCATTCTGAGAATGAAGGTTTAAGTTCACTAATAGTAAGTTCGTTGCGGACCCTGTCTCCTCTGGGGAGCGCTCACTGCGCCTTCTCTCCCTTCGGTGGTCCTGGGAGGTCTCTTCAGACTTAGGCGGAGACGGTTTAGCCTCTCCTGCATAGTACAATTTCCAAGTCAAGTGGACGTTGCTTTTTTTGGTTCTGAAAAGATATTTTAAGAAGTTTTCCCAATATTTACTTATTTATTTTTTTTTAAGCCCAGGAAGACACTGGTTTCTGGAAATAAGTTGTTCCAGGCAGCACAAAGCTACTCCATAAAACTAAAAGAGCTCTGCTGTCCCGGTGGGCTGTAGGGGTGCCCCTTCCCCCTTGGCTGCTGTGTGCACACCACAGCTTCTGGGCCGCTGGGACTGGAGTCCCACTCCTTTAATTATGCTCTACAGGTGACCGGTTCCACCTCGGGCATCCCGGGGGCTGGCAGTAGTGATCTTTTCACCTCCTGGGAATCAGGAGGGTTGACACCTCTCTGGGTGATGAGGGTGTCTTCCAGGTCCGACAGTGGCTGCAAGTCCCCAGGAAGGAAACTCTCTGGACCTGTAAGACAAGTCCCCTCCCGGCCAGCACCTAAAGAAGATGCTCTGTTGTGTTAATGCTTATAAATCAGGCAACTTCTAAATGCAACTTTTATTCACTGAGAAAAAAAAAACAAAACAAACAACCACGCCCCCACAGACCAGGCCTTCCGGTGACGTGTTCTTGACACTAATGATTAACATACACTGCAGAGCCCTGGGACATGCCTGCGTGAAGTGACCGCCCGAGCAGCTTGCTCCTTCTTCACCAACTCCGCTAAGCTGAGGCGGGAAGATGCAGAAACCCATGGAGTTTGTATTTCTTTTTAAAAACACAATTTATAATGCTATATTTTGTACTCTTTATATTAGAATTTGTAACTAGATTGATGTATTTAACTATTTCTGAGAAAAATAATTCAATGTTACAGCTGTGTGATTAAAAAGTATTTAGATAAAATATATTCACTCTATTGGAATTTGAAATAAATAAAAACATCTTGGAGTTGTAAGACATTTGCCCCTCCTTTAGAAGGTGGCTTACTTACATCATTCGACAGCCTGTTTTGACCTGTGGTCATTTCTTTTTATTAGCTGAACATAAGCCTAAATGTTACTGGTTTTTTATTTGTACAGTTTTACAATAAAGCCGTAGGATGATTCATTAAAAAGAGAGGCCCAAATGGACAGCCCTACCTCCAGCCTTTTGTGGATTCCAGATATCCCTTCTTCTGTTCTGTTTTTAGTGAAAAGCGCATCTCGATGGTTGCTGCACTTCTGAGCATGAATGCTCTGCTTTAATACTTAAAGCAAGATTAGACAGGCCCTTGGTGAAGTGGGACTTACAGCTATGTGTGGGGACTGGGTCAGGGTGCTGCCAGCCCTGGTTGAAATCTCTGTGCCAGACATTGGGCATATGGTGGCCTAGGGCTTCTGGCCTTTTGATTAGGTAATAAAAATCTGGAGTCTGACCATCAGATGCCTAACAAAAGTATGTTTTAAAGGTAAAAGATGTACTATGGCTCACTCCCTAAAATGGATGGGCAAGTCCTGGGTATGACTTTTGACTGTACGTGGCTCACCTAAGCACAGAGCTGTGAGTAACATTGCTTGCACCCACTCCTGCTGTGCTTCAAGGTGAATTGTCAGTTTGAGGGATTTCCTAAGAGGCCTCAGGATTAGGCAGAGGAAATGCATCCCTCTCTGTGGTGTGGCTCTTCTGGACTGCCCTATCCTTGGGTGGCTGGTTCATTCAAGGATAGCATGCTCAGTAAGGAGAATGGAATACTTCAAGGGTGGCTGAGGCTGAGCCGAGCTGAACTGCAACGGGCCCTGAGATGTAGCAGAGCCAAGCTTGGCCTGGATCCCCAGGTCCCTCTAAAAGCTGACAGATCACAGGCTTGATGCTCCTGTGGTCACATCCCAGATACACATTTTCCCTGCTTAGAGAGATGGGAGCCCTGCATTCTCTGTCCCTCTGTGCAATGGTGAGGACATGTGCAGCCATGGCTGGCCTGAAGCTCGAGCTCTTCCTTGGCCATTGGGAGTTAGGGGAGGAGGCCAGCTGATGGTCACCGAGTCCCCGTGTGACTGCATATCCCTATAGGATTCTCTGGAGGTCGTCCTAAGCTTGTGTCTGTTCAGAGACTGGAGCATGCAGTCGCACAGCTTGTTAGATTTCCCCACGTTGGAAGAGGATGAGTTTATTGAGGGGTTTTTCTGGACCTCATCAGAAAGCACCTTAATTTGGGTCATTTTAAGGTAGCAGATTCACCGCTCTCAGTCTGGGTGGTGTGGGATATCCAGGAGCGAGGCACCAGAGACTTCTGGAGCTTGCTCTGTGTCAGTGGTGGGCTTTGCTGTGTCATCCCCTGGTCGAGGGAGAAGCTCCTGCTGCCTCTTTCACAGGGGCACTTACCCCACCCAGGGGGGTTCTCTCAAAGGCTCCACCCACCACGTCAGGTACTCCCAGCGGGGGTGACCTTCCGTGTGTGTGTGTGTGTGTGTGTGTGTGTGTGTGTGTGTGTGTGTGTGTATCCTGGGTATGTGCGGATGCACAAATGATAGCGATGGCTCGTTCCTGCCGAGGGAGATGGGTAGGATCCCATGTTAAGTCCTTGGTTTGGCAAGAGTAGAGCATCAGAGTGAGCCTCTGACTCAACTTCTAAAGGACAAAAAGAGACCTGGATCACTTGGCAGCAGGGCAATATCTAGGTCTTAAAGACAGTCCCCTCCACTTAGTGCTCTTACCACCCTCCTTCACCTTTCCTGAACTCTTCCAGAGTCACAGGAAGAGGGAGGGGCTTGGAGAGCCAGATGAGAGGGCCGTTTACAAAGCTCACACAACTTGGTAGCAGCCATGAAAGTCCTGGAGTGCCTGGAGCTCGGCTTTGAGGTTGGTGTGTCTGCTTGGCTTAGCAGCGCAGCCTAGGCCCGGGATCAGGAATCACGAGGAAGTCATCCGGGACAGTAGGATGGCTTGCCAATGGAGGTGGCTGGTTCCCTGAGCTGCTTCTAGTTCATTATTGAGAAATGCTGTATAATCTTGCTCAGAAAACTAGGGAAGGGGGGGTGTCTCACCCTCCCTAGAGTTCTCCTCCACTGGAATTGTGGGATGTATACAGAAATAGATTAATGTTATAACTTGGGCACGTTGGCTGCCGTGAGCCAACTACTGATAGATGCTGACACAGGAGAAAGAAAAAGGAGCGTGTATTCTGGGCTCAAAGTGGAGCAAGAAAGGAAACACATAGAGGTGGATGAGGGCCAGTCAGGGGGGCGGGGGCTGTTCTGTGTGTAAGGATGTGCGTGGGAGGAATGGAGGATACCTGGAGGCCGGGGTTAGTTTCACATCCCTGGGGCAGTCCTGAAACTCAAGAAGCTCTTGGAAGACTAAAGCAGAACAAAGCACTGGTCCTTCTGAGGGAAGCAGGGTCACTGATATGAGCAAAGGGAGTGCATCAGGAGCATATTCTGTCAGACTCCACAAGAAAGGTCCCAGGACTCCTTGTTGGCTACTGTTAGATGCCAATCAAAGTGAAGCTTCTGGAAGAAAAGGTCCACCAGCTGCCATGATCCTAAGGAGAGAGTGGGGTTGGCTCAGCTGCCATGATCCTAAGGAGAGAGTGGGGTTGGCTCAGTGAAGTGTTTCTGGGTCTGCTGGTCAAAGTCCAGGACTTAGACATGAATTTGAGAAACGTGATGCTGCTTGGGTCTTCCCTCGCTTGTGTTGGTGCATTCAAGCCATCTTCTTGCCACAGACTTGGTGCTGATGGGGCCTCTTCCACCAAACCCTCTCTAGTTCTCCACACTTCAGATGAAGCTTCCTGAGATGGGATCGCTCCCACCACTAGTTTGCCAACTGTCTCCTTTTGAAGTTGTCGGGGACCATGTGGCTGGCAAATGTAATGATTACTTCTCCCAATTATCCTGCACTCTGTTCTAGCCCTTTCTATGGAAATATATGTATGTATGTATGTATGTATGTATGTATGTATGTATGTATATATGTATGTACATACGTATACACATACCCTTCTCCCCCGCCCCCCCCCTCTAATACTCCCAATCACTCAGATTCAACAGTTGCATTTTGGAGAATGGCCTCTATCCTTCACCACTGCTTGGTCTGAATATTTCCGATGATCCTAGGTGTTACAGACTTTCAACTGTTCCTTAATTTCTTTTGGTGAAACACGCTGTTTTATGTAGCCCAGGCTGGCCTCAAACTCCCTATTAAAGACAATCCCGAACTTCATTTATTTCTGCCTACATGTCCGAAGTGCTGGAATTACAGACTTTTGCTACCACGCCTGGCTTAAGCTAACCTAGGGATTTATGCGTGCCAGGAAAACCTCCGTTAACCGAGTCTCATTCCCAACCCTTAGCTGTGAACACTCCCGTGTGCATCTTTCAGCAACTGATGAATGGTCCTAAGAACTCGCTGTCCCTCCCTCACTGCTACAGCTTCCTGATTTTTCCCCCTTCGGTGGCCTCTGAGGAGAGCCACCTGACCTGTGTGGCCACCAGAGGGGTTTTCTAGAGTGCATTGAGGTGACATGACTCCTCGCCTTAATTGCAGTTCTTCTCCATGTCGGAATGTAGAAATGGTCATGTGACCTGACACACTGTATCACACTATTCACAAACCACCCAATCATACACTGTGCAGCTAGCCTTGGGCACCTTCTACTGTTTGACATTGTCGCCTCTTTTTATACAATACTCTGGCCCACAGGACAGCCTGGGAGCCAGTGTTAATGGCGCCCACTTCCTGTTTGTCATTCCTATCCCATAGTGGGGATGCAGTATGCTTCCCCCTACCACGGAGGGCTACATCTCTCCCAAAGCCCAAGTTCACAAACCTTTCCTGCCACTGAGGCAGGCTGAACTCTGCCTTGACCGGGGCAGACACTGGCATCTCCATGGGCTGCCTGCCAGCCAGGTCCCCTGATGAGGCCCCAAAGCATGTTTCTTAGACCGACATACAGGAGAAAGCATGTGTGACTCAGTTTCCACTTACTCGGGGTCTCCATACTGAGGTCAATGATGTTATGACAGGCATTTTAAGAACTTCAACCAACACAAAACATGAGACCTTTAGCCAAGTTGATGAGGTTTTTCCAAGTCTCATTCAGTTGTCTTCCAGAAGGTCTTTAGATTGCTCCTCCCCTGTCTTTTATAAACATGCACATGCGCACCAGGAGATGTGTTTTATTTCTCGGAAGGATGCACGTGGAAGTGTTGAGGGAGTGCTAGCCTGCCATGCAAGAAGCCCTAGGTTAGCGAGAAAGTAGACCATTGTCCCGTGAACAGGTCTCATGTAGCCCAGGAGGATGATCTCAGGTTCCCCGTAGCCAAGGATGACTTTGCACTTCTGCCCCCCACAACTCTCAAGTGCTGGGATGGCAGGCTTAGGTCACCATGCCTGTTTTATGTCCTGTGGTCCTGGGATCAAACCCAGGGCTTCATGCATGCCAGGCAAGTGCTCTACCAACTGTTTTTGTTTAGCCAAATGTAGCTAGAGTTTGCTTCCTGCCCACAGAGCTGTAGGCCTCAGATAGACTCTGATCAAGCCTGACTCGGGTTGACACAGAGTTGTTTGCCTATTTAACACCTATTAGTGAAGAGCTGATGGGGTGTCTATGGAAGAACCACCTATAAAAGCTATCCAAGCTATCTGGGATGCCCAGTTTCTGGTGGCTAGCCTTTTGTGGGTAGTTGGGGGCAAGGGGTAGGGGGCAGGGTTTTTGTTTTGTTTTGGTCTTTGTTTGTTTGTTTGTTTGTTTGTTCTTTTCTTGGTGGTGGTGGTGATGGCTATTTTATGGCTCTGCAGGCCAGGCCAGCCCCAAAATCATGATCCTTCTGCCTCTATCTCCAGAGTTCTAGGGACATAGGTTCTCTCAAGAACGGGCTTGACAGTCATGCTCACAGGGCCATTAACCAGCTGCTTGTATGTACCTGGAATGTGGCTTAGAGTTGTAGCAGTAGCAATCAGGAGTATGGGCATCCCAGGAATGAAAATGCATGGTCTCTGCTTCTTGCTGGTTTTCCAGATAGGACAGCCAGTTTGTCCTATGACCATCCTGTGTGGTCAGAAACCATGCAGGTTCTTGAGGTTTATGGAAGTACACAGACATTCATGCAGGACTGCTGTTCCTGAAGCCCTGAGTGGTTTCATGGTTCAGTCATACCTGTGCACCTGGGTAGCCTCGTGTGAGGAAGACCTTGAGTCTCAGACACCTCCTCAGACTAAGCTTTCAGTGTCTGTGCCCTGGGACTCCCAAATCCTCTTAGCTTCCTAGGAGTGTACAAGGTACAAGGTACACTCCTAGCCAAGGTACAGGCTGAGGTAGGGACCGACATAGGGAGGGCTTCTACCCTTCAGTGTAAGGTGGCCTTCATCAGAGTGACAGCTCAAGAAGAACCCCCAAGGCCATGTGCTTGTTATTAGCACAGCTTCTTGCTAGGGGTGAGGGCAGGGGCAGGGGTGCTGCTTCAAATTAACTCAAAGCCTAGGTGGTAAGTGAGTCTCTGAGGAACACCGTCTTCAGGTTGTCTCCAGGACACACTCGGGAGTTAGTTTTATTTTATTTCCTCACCAGTACACACTGAATATTCCCCTTTGTGGTTTCATGTGTTGGGCATCTTTTCATTTCTATCATTTATCATTGCTCCTCAATTTTACGTTTGACACTCATTTCAATTTCTCTTAGCTTGCCTCCAATTCTCTTCCAAGTTGGCCCAGGACATATGAAATATGAAATTTCTGTCTCTAATGGAAAGCCTCCACACATATCTGACCCCGGACCCCAGAGAAGATCTGCCTGGATTATCCCTGTCTGACCACATGGGTGATCTCTCTCATTCCACTAGACACAGAGCTTTCATTCCTCATAGGTTTTTCTTCCTCTGTGTTGGTGTTTCTCTCCCCAACATGCATGATTTTGTTGCACAGTGGAACACCTGTTGTAGGAAACAAAGCTTGGCAAGACAACAGGGGTGCCCCTCCAGACCTGGGTGCCAGCTCCTTTGCTGCCCCCAGACTGCCTGGAAAAAGCATACAGGCATGAAGTTGCTTTCTTCCTCCACTAGATGGCGGGTGGAGGTCACACATGAACACGAATGCCCACATCAGATTTCTCCACTTGGCTGTTCTTTGCCAAACACACTGAGCATGTTCAGCCATGCTGAGCGTCTGCCTTCATGAAGATGACACAGTAGGGCTGTGCGGTGTCAGGTAGATGGTGACACTGAAGCCTGCAATGGAGGCAGGTGTTGCTTTCTTCTGATCTCCTCAGAGCTTCTGTGTAATCTAATCAGAGCCAGGTACAGGAAGATGGTGTGTGTGTGTGTGTGTGTGTGTGTGTGTGTCTGTGTGTATGTATATATCTGTGTGTATGTTTGTGTATGTGTGTGTCTCTGTGTGTGAATGTATGCATATATATGTATGTGCATGTGTCTGTGTATGTATATGTATACATGTGTGTCTGTGTGTATGTATGTATCTGTGTGTGAATGTATGTGTGTGTCTGTATGTGTGTATATGTATGCATGTGTGTATGTGTGTGTAGTGTGTATGCTTGTGTGTGTGTGAGAGAGAGAGAGAAAGAGAGAGAAAGAGAGAGAGAGAGAGAGAGAGAGAGAGAGAGAGAGAGAGAGAGAGATCAGACAGAGGTCAGGTGCTCCTGCTTCTGGAAGAGTCTACATATAAAAACACAACATCTGAATGCATCTCAGAAAGAGACTGGAGCAGGAAGCAGAGAACCTGCAGGCTCTAGAAAAGGGAGGATGTCAAATGATCACAGGCCTGCATGCCAACATGCTCGCTCACTCTAGAGGACCAGCCACAGAGACACCAGGCAAAGGGAGGACAATGGGTTGCAGGGGCACACCAGAGGGCAGCAGATAAACACATCCCAAAGGTGGAAGAAGCAGTGGGGACTACAGGAATTTGTATGACTCTCAGGGCACAAAACAAAGAGCAAACAACAAACAAATGAACTCCACTTGTGTGCTGTTGGTGGAATGGACTTTTGTTTGGGAAATGAAAGGTCTTGGAGCCTCTCACTGCCTGGGAGGATAGATTGGGATGGGACAAGTGTGTGTGTCATGGTACAGGGCCTCAAGTCCTCGAATGGTTGGGGATGAGTGTCCACCCAACATCTGTGTCTGCACCAGATGTAGGTGAGCAGAGGCCTGAGAGAGTAGCGGAGTGATGGGCACATAAGATGCCTCTCTGACCTCGAACCTGGCCCTTTCTGCAAGAGAGGAGTAGACATCACAGAAATGACAGAGGGGAAGGATTGGTGTGAGACAGGTCACTGGCAAGAATGCAGAGATTCACCAGCCCATCTGTGCCCACAGTAATCCTTTCTGTGACTGAACATTGATGAGTTTGGTCTTGTGCAGGCCTTGTGTGACAATCACAGCTGCTGAGTGTTCAAGGGTGCAATGGCGTGGTAAACATCTGGAAAAAGCAGGCCAAGGCATGTCACCCTTTCCTCCAGCTCTAACAGTCCTTCTGTCCCCTCCCTTGTGATGTTCCTGGAGTATGATGGTGTGTGTGTGTGTGTGTGTGTGTGTGTGTGTGTGTGCACTCGAGTGTGTTGTTATTGCTGCATTTAGGGCTTTCTTTTTAACAGTCTGTTATTCTCAGCCCTTTGACAACTTATTGTAATCATCGCCACTACCACCATTCTTACCCTCACGATAGCCATCCTCATCCTCCTCACTCATCCTCCTCCTCATCACCATCATCATCATCATCATCACCATCACCATCACTATCACCATCGTACTGACTAGTTCTCATGTCAACTTGACATAAGTTATAGTCATTTGTGGGAAGGAGCCTCGATTGAGAAAATACCCTTGTAAGGCTGGGGTGTAGACAACCCTGTAGGGCATTTTCTTTTCCTTTCTTTTTTTTTTTCTTTTTTCTTGTCTTTTCTTCTCTTCTCTCTCTCTCTCTCTTTCTTTATTTCTTTTTTTGAGACAGGGTTTCTCTGTGTAGCCCTGGTTGTCCTGGAACTCACTCTGTAGACCAGACTGGCCTTGAACTCAGAAATCCACCTACCTCAACCTCCCAAGTGCTGGGATTAAAGGCGTGTGCCACCATTGCCCAGCCAGGCATTTCCTTAATTAGTGGTTAATGTGGGAGGACCCAGCCCATTGTGGGTGCTGTCATCCCTGGGCTGGTGTCCTGAGTGCTATAAGAAAGCAGACTGAGTAAGCTGTGAGGACCAAGCCAGTAAGCAGCACCTTTCCATGGTTTTTGCTTCAGTTTCTGCCTTTATGTTCCTGTCTTGAGTTTCTCCCTTAGTTTCCTTTAATGGATTGTGATTCATGCTGTGTAAGCCAAATAAACCCCTTTTTCCCAAGGCTGTTTTGGCTGAGGTGTTTTATCACAGGACTAGTAGCCCTAACTAGACAACCATAGTTATCACCACCATACTCATTCCCATAGCAACACTGCCACATCATACTCATTACCATAGCAACATTGTCACCATCACTCATTACCACAGCAACATTGTCACCAGCACTCATTCCCATAGCAACAATCTCATCATCATATTCATTCCCATAGCAACACTGCCACATCATACTCATTACCATAGCAACATTGTCACCATCACGCATTACCACAGCAACATTGTCACCAGCACTCATTACTATAGCAATAGCAACACTGTCACCAGCACTACTATTACTATCCTTACAACCTTTGCTGTCAAATCCACCATTACCATTATCATTATCTGTAAACAACATGGCCCTAGGTGGAAGCACAGACCAGGGGATTTTAATGATTGAAACTTAAGATTCCTGTGTAATTATTCTTATGGCTCAAGCCAGTAAAGTGAGTAAGCCTTCTAAAGAAAGATAATATGAAAAGAAGTTCAAGTACCAATGAGCGATGATGGTCACGTGGGAAGGAGAAATGTGACTGGAGGCAGGAAGAACATGGTGTTCCTGGCGACCGGCTGGTGCTAAGTGAGGGCCGTGCAAATGCTCAGGCAGAGCTGCTCTGGGCGGTGGATGGCATTCATGCTGCACTTTGTGGAACTAGGCATCACCAAGGGTCACCACTTTGCTGCCCTCGCACCTCAGGGGAGCCCAAAGTTACCGTCCCACCGCCAGATAGCAGCTGAGTTTGCAATGAACCAAAATAAGGAGTTGTTTTCTGGGATATTCGCTCGGAGAATTAGAATTCAAATTTGCACTATTAATAGGCAGGATCTAGCAGCCACTGTAAATTAGTTACATAATTTTAAATGGTTTCTTGGAAGAAAGTTGTCATTGGGGATTTCCAGTCTGTTTCTCTCATAATATCGCCGCTTTGGAAAACGAGGAAGCTTCCGTTATACTGTAAGTTTGTGGAGGAGAAAAATGAGTGCCTGCCTTTCGGGAACTGTGATAAGCCGACCGAGTCACTGAAGTATTTTCTTATAATTGCCAGGCAAATAAATGCTCTAGCGCGGTATCTGGAACTAGGAAGACTGTTTATTGTTTTAGCTGGATACTAGACTGTGTCACTTTCAGTTGGTTTGTTGGAAGACAACACTTGAGTTGGAAGACCACTGTAATCCCATGCCTGACTCTGAGACTGGCACTCAGGTCGGGGTTGGGAGCAGTGGAGGGGTGGAGACGGAAAGTCAGGGAGGGATGAAAACTGAAGACACATGCTCACGATGTGCAGTGTTGCTTCAGGTGTTCATGGCCTGTCACCTCTGTCTGAAGGCAAGCGACCTGTAGATAAGAGTGGTATCCTCAGAGGCCTTGGAGAAACTGAGGAAACTGAGGCAGTGCAAGCCACAGACAAACATAGCTACCATTTAAAAAGAATGTGCATCGGCTGAGTGGAGTCACACATTGCCTGCTGAGAGACGTCACTGCAGTAGCAATTGGAGTTCTTGGGAGAGATAGAAGATCCCTGAGAATGAGGCCAGTGACCCCCGACTTTTTGTCTCCAGCCTAAGGCTCGTACATCATTGTTCTGGAAATGGCCACTGAATAAATAAAAAAGTATTGCGAGTCTAAGTGCATTTTCTCCTTTGAAAGTTTTGAAAAATTAGTAAATGAGCAAGACCAATAGAAGACAGATGTGTCTGGGTGGTAGCCAGGGTATGAGCTGGCATGAGGGAATGAGGGCTAAGGATCTGGATGCTCACAGGAGCCAGCTCTCTGTCCACTTACGTGTCTGTTCAGAAGATGTTGAGCAAATATTATCCAATGTGTAACAACATATTTGTGTCTCTAAGATGGGGTGTAGGGACAGGGAGAAGGGGGATGGGAAGGTCAACTAAAACCAAACAGGTATGAAAATTCCACAGGGGAACCTGCTACTTTCATGTTAAGAATTAAAAATGGGATCCCTGATTTTGTTACAGTGGCAAGAGAAGTCTCACCTGAATGATGCTGAAGTGGAAGCCTGAGGCAGAGGGATGGTAGCAACGTGTCTGTTGGGTAACACTCTTCACGGGGAAGTGGGAACAGAGATCTCCTCACACCAGAGAGGGAGCTGGCAGCTTGGTGAGCCAGTGAGTACTATTGAGCTGACTGACAAAAGCAGATATGCCTGAGAAACAGCTGCTGTACATCACCAAAACCCATCCCAGCATGGGTAAGAACTCACTAAAGCTGAAATTCTAGACCACACTGCACAACGTGCTCATGGCCAAACAGGTCGGAGAGTGTGTGCTGGTCTGAGCCTCTGCCAGGCACCTTGGCTGGCGTCTGCTTCTTCCTGGGTTTTCAGTCGGTCCTTACTGCTTGTGTACATGGGGGCCTGAGCGGCCTAGTGAGTCTGGTCTTTTTCAGTGACTTCTGGAAGCTCCTTTGGGCTGTTTACTTCCTAAGTTTAAACTTCATCATGGAGTATTTCCTTCCTCTTCCAATATCCTGTTCATCCATTCCCCTTTAACACCGCGTGTTTCAGGGAGCTTCCTTCCAAGGTGGAAGGTTTTAACGGAGGAGGAAATGACTACAGAACCTTGCCTTGCGAAAGGAAATGGGAGTGTGCAGTGCAGAGAGAGAGAGAGAGAGAGAGAGAGAGAGAGAGAGAGAGAGAGAGAGAGAGAGAGAGAGAGAGAGAGAGAGAGACAGGTCAAGACAAGTCAGTGTCAGACAGAACTGTGGATGCAGTAGGCAGACTTCAGAGCAAGGGGTAGGCTAGGCCTGGACTTCTGGTCCTGACACTGAGCGAGAACACAGGCATCACCATGGCGTGAATGCGAATTCAGTGAGCACATTGATGACCTCACAACTGAAGGAGCCATGGGGAGAGGCTGAGTTGGAAGAAGTGGGTTACCCAGAGCATGCCTCTGCCTTCTCTCTGTCTCTCCTCCTCCCTCTCCCCAGTTTTCTTAGGCTCCTCCTCTTGGTATCTTGGTTCCTATAAGGTAAATGTCTTTTCTCCAGGATTCCCTGCTGCCATGATGTCCCTGCCTTGCCAGTGACCACAGAGCAATGGACCAGCTGGTCACTGGAGGGGAACCTCTGAAGCCTTGAGCCCAAATTAACCCTTTTCTCCCTTGAGGTGTTTATCTAGGGGATTTCGTCTTCGTGGCAAAAAGCTAAGACAGATGAGGTTATTAAAGGCAAGTTCTGATGCAGGGTCATAGTTCTCAAAGCTTATCACGACTATTTGATGAAAAGTAGAGGGGAAGACTGTACGGGGGTTGGGGGCGGGGGATGAGGGCTTGGCCTTCAGGGAAGTGGACAGAGCCAAGGGAGCCAGCATTCACCTGTATTAGGGAGCAAGTGGAAAGACTCCGGAATAAGTTGGGCAGGTCAGGAATTGGCTCAAAGAGGCCAAAGGCTGGCAGCCACGTTTCTCTGAGGAATGATCATGGCAGGGAGATTCAGACACAGGGGACAGGGAAGGATCAGGCCTGAAGAGGAGTGCCACAAAAGTGACCAGCTACGTTGGGTGAGGCTGTCACAGGCCCCAAGTTCCTCAGTGGTGATGAAGATGCAGAAGACACACAAGTGACTGAGACACCAAACAGCCTGGGCTTGGAAGCTTGAAGAGGAGGCACCTGCTGCAAATGGCTGCCGTAGACTCAGGGTTCACTCTTATCCTCACCAAGCAGCTGTCAACTGTGTTGCTTCTTCTTTAAAAACAGCTCTCCGAGAAGCCCGCCACCAAGGCGTTGCCCAGTATCCTGCTTCACTTTAGTTTCCTTCAGAAACTAAAATCCACCTAGGTGCTTTTCCCGTGGTTGTCTTCCTACCCCTTGTACATCTACCGCAAAGTAGATGGATATCTTTCCAAATGGTGTCCAGGACCGCTGCCGCTGGTGGGAGGCTAGGCCGGGTGTTTCCAGGTTCTTGGCTTCTTATTCGAGAAGGAAATGAGCAAGAAAGCTTCATTCAGGTCAGAGCCTCAGAGCAGAGCAGAGTACACAGCAAGAGAGCAGCAGACCGTGTGTGTGGATGCCAAGGCCTTGAGCATTGCTGGGCCCTTACAGGGTGCAATAGAAGCAAAGATTTAGTCACTAGGAGCACAGTTTGGGTATTTCTCTGGTTTGACTGGTAAAATATGTTATATGCCATTTTCTACTATATGTGTCCTTTCCCATAATGCATCTGAGTTTAATTTTATTCAAACCCAATAATGCATAGGCATAAGGTGGTAAGTAGGGGAACCTCTATAAAAGTTTACTTGGGGATGTGATTTCTCCTCACTGGGCATGCATCAAAAACTAGTTTAGGCTATGTCGCCTCCTACTTCCCAAACCAAGCTTGATGGTTATTAAGAGGAAGAGAAAGTTACGCCATTGCTCAAAGGGTGTGTGCAGGTTTATGCAGGTGTGGGCTCTAGCTTGCTAGGTGTGTTGTTTAGAGAAGAGTGTGCACACAGAGTGCACACAGTAAGGATCTCAGGCTGCCAAATGCATTCTTAGAAGAGAAGTGTGTGCATGGTCCAGGCATAGAGACAAGCGTGGCTAAAGCTATTCCTTATGCCTGTCTGTCTCACCACCACTGCACTCATTAGTCAGCACACACACACACACACACACACACACACACACACACATATACATTCACACACATACACTACAAACACACACTCACACACACATACACACACACTCACACACTCACACATGCATACACACATACACACACACACATACACTCACACACACACACACTCATTCACACATACATATTCACATACATACACTACAAACACATACACTCACACACACACTCATACACACATACACATTCACATACATACACTACAAACACACACACTCACACACACACATACATTACAAACATGCACACACCCACACACACGTACACTCACACTCACACATATACATTACAAACACACACACACTAATAAACACACACACATACACATGAACACACTAATACACACACATACTATAAACATATACACACATACAAACTTATGCATATTCATTTACATACTCATACATATATATTCACATACAAGCACACTATAAACACACACAAACACACACACACACACACACACACACACACACACACTGCTTGGGTTGGCATTGGCAGCGCTACTGAGCTGTCTGTTGTCACCTTTGCACTACCTCTTCCAGACTTCTTGTTCCCTGTGGAAGAGCAGCTTCCAGCTGCCTTAGCCAACACCCATCCTTGGATAGCTTAGGTTAAACACTGCAGGAAGAAGCATTCTGGGAGGTCCAGTCCATAAGCAGAAGGCAGGAGGACACTTGCTCTCTGAGAAGCCAGGGAAGACGTTGCTCAGATGATCCAGAGGATCCAGGCTGTCTGCATCTGGCTGGGGAAGAGGCTCCCTACTGACGGGTTTGTCCTGTGAGTTTGAGGGGATTCAGGAGGTGCGTGCTTGACCATCTGAGCTGGTCTCAGGAGGTGCGTGCTTGACCATCTGAGCTGGTCTCAGGAGGTGCCTGCTTGACCATCTGAGCTGGTCTTAGTCTGAGCTGTTGGATCTTGGCTTCCACTCTCTGTGGAAGCTGCTAATGATGGACGGACGGCATGAAACCAGAAATACATAGTGTGATGGTTTGTATATGCTTGGTCAAGGGAGTGGTACTATTAGGAAGTGTAGCCTTGTTGGAGTGGGTTTGTCACTGTAGGCATGAGCTTTAATACCCTTGTCCTAGCTGCCTGGAAGTCAGTATTCTGCTAGCAGCCATCAGATGAAGATGTAGAACTCTCAGCTCCTTCTGCACCATGCCTGCCTAGATGCTGCCATGTTCTCACCTTGATGATAATGGACTGAACCTCTGAACCTGTAAGCCAGCCCCAATTAAAGGTTGTCCTTATAAGAGTTGCCTTGGTCATGGTGTCTGTTCACAGCAGTAAAACCTTAACTAAGACTCCTAGAGAGTTTTGATTTCTTCCTGTCACGTGATCATTCTGCAGTCATTCTTGTCCAACCTCAGTGCTTCTAGCCCTGAGATAACAGCCGTCTCAGGGCCTGGTCTCAGGGAAACACTCAGTGAAGGTATGCTAAAGAAGCAAAGAGCACCCTGTCAACACTTTCTGGGCACTCAAGATGTCAAAGAAAGACTAGAGCAGGCAAACTGATTCTGTTGCTTGGAAGGACCCTGGAGCCCTGTGTGTGCAGGTACAGTTAAGTGTGAGTTGGATATGCTCACCAGATAAACTAATTTGGTTATTGCTTTAATATCATGGGATGAAGGCCATGGCTATACTGGTAAAAAGCAGTGTTTGTTCTCTGTCCTGTCTCTGTCTCTGTCTCTCTCTCTCTCTTTCTCTCTTTCTCTCTCTCTTTCTCTCTCTCTGTTTCTTTCTATTAGCTATAACCCCCTTTTTCCCTCACCAACTTTCTGGATATATTGAATTTTGGTTCCTACTCTGACTGTGGAATACCACATACATGTGACCTGTGGGTCCCTTACCTAATAAGAGTTCTAGGGGTTGTAGATGTAGCTTGGTTGGTAAGTGCTTATCTAGTATGCATGAAGCCCTGAGTTCAATCCACAGCATCACATAAAACAGTCCTGGTGGTCCTTGTCTGTGATCCCAACATGTGGGAGTAGAGCCAGGGGGAAAAGAAGTTCCAGGTCATTGTTGACTATGCAGCAAGTTTGAATCTAACCTGAGTTACAGTATACTCTGTCTCAGAAAAGAGCACATTAATAGTTGAAGTGTTATGTCTGGGGATAATTTGAAATACTCCAGGCAAAGCAGTGAAGTGAAGAAACAGAGGCAGAACTTACCACATGGCAGAATGTTGCCGTTGTTGAACTTGTATGATGAGGATTCTGTTGCTATGTCCTAAACAGCTTGGTCTGGGAAACCTGATGGACAGACACACAGACACATGTAGAGACAAGCTGGGGTTGGCTGGATCGTTTGCTCTCTAATGGGGAAGCACCAGTAACAACTCAGAATCTTAGCATGTTTATTTACATAAACATGAACTGGGGAGGCAGGCTTATTGTGTAGCTGAAGAAGATGGCAGGCTTAGCTAATCTTGATAGGAGGTCTCCATCTCAGGCTGCATTCATCCCAGAGGAGAAAACTGCAGTTGGCTGCTTCTGCATTCCCTGTAAACATTCACACTCTGACCAGAGGAAGGCTCTGCCAGTTCCCTGGGCCTGATCTGGGGAACGCTCTTTCATTGCTACTTCATGCCTGTAATTTTGCTACTATTATCAATTGTAATGTAAATATCTGAGATTCAGAATATCTGATATGTGATCCTTGTTGAGACCCACAGGATGAGAACTACTTCTGTAGACTGTCTGGCCTGTGTCTGCCCTTTCCGTCCCAAGTCAATGATCTGCAGATCTAAACCTTGTCATAAAGGGATTGAGTTCCTGCCCTTGCTCTTGGCCTTTCCTGGCTGATAGAATCTTCTCTGTCCCTCTTATGTCACATAGATGTCACCCCAAGGCCCTGAAGTACAGGTTGACAGAGACCTAGGTGAAAGACAAAGCTTTGATCTGATCCCTCCATCAGCACTTCCTTCCATGTGTAGGTTGGAACCACTGTGTTGGCTACTGACCCAAGGATCTGTCATACCTTCATTAGAAAGGCTGAGATGGCTTTGGGCTGGTGAGATGGCTCAGCAGGTAAGAGCACTGTCTGCTCTTCTGAAGGTCATGAGTTCAAATCCCAGCAACCACATGGTGGCTCACAACCACCCATAATGAAATCTGACGCCCTCTTCTGGTGCATCTGAAGACAGCTACAGTATACTCATTTATAATAATAAATAAACCTTTTAAAAAAATAAAAGTAAAAATAAAAAAATTAAAAAGTAAGAAAAAAAAAGAAAGAAAGAAAGGCTGAGAGGGGCCTTCAGCAAAAGCAGGGGAGCCGAGGCAACTGTCCTTCAACAGCCGTGTTTGGAGTTTTCTATCTCCTAATGGTGTGGACTCTGTTTTCCTGGCCATGTTTGGGGTGACCACAGTGGGGCTTATGTGGTGTTCCTTTCTTTCTTGGTCTGGGAGTTGGAGGCATGGATGGGATGGGCTGGCAGTGTGGTTGGTCAGACATGGAGTGGGGTGAAAGGCTCTGGCCCTCACCTCACCCAGTTATCTTCACTTACACTCTGGAGTCTGCTTTAACCTACGCCTGCTTGTGCGCTGGAGTTACCAGAGGAGCTCAGAACACATCTGGCATCCTAGGGCCTGATAAGCCACACATCACACAAGCAAAGGGGGATGACGCTATCTCCATGCTGTGCACAGGGAACAGGCAGGCTAACATGTATATGCATCACTTAACGTTAGTTTCTGCCCACCCCTCCAGTATGAAAGGGGATTTCTGTGGAGAACTGTGTGCAGCAAGGACCACTAAAGCTGTGCAGTGATGTGTATGATTTGGAGATGCCTTGTGAAACATATACCCTGTACGTATGACCTGTCCCAGTTTCATTTCCATCGTTGTAACAGATACCTCAACAAAATACCACTTATGGGAGAAAGTGTTCATTTTAGCTCATAATTCCAGACTACAGCCCATTACAGTGGGGAAATTGAAGCAGCAGAGCCTGAGGCAGCTGGTCATATCGCATCCACAGTGAAGAGCAGAGGGAATGATGCTGCCCACAGTGGACTGGGCTTTTCTATGTCAATTAACAGTCAGTACAATCCCCACGGACATACCCACAGGCCAAGCTGATGTAGGTAATTCCTCATTAAGACTCTTTTCTTGGGTGCTTCTAGGTTGATAGTTAAACTGACCAACATATGGTCTATAACAACAAAAGAGAACCTCAGGCATATTCAACCTCCCAACATTGTGGTAGGATGTTGTCATATACCAGACTCCATGCATGAGAGTGGGGACAATCAGGTTACAAAAAGTCACAAAACGTAATATTTTAAGTAAGTTCATCATCTTGTTTTGGGCCACATGCCCAGATATCCTGGGACTCATGCAGCTTGTGGCTTTCAAGTGAATATGTCTGACATGGCAGCAGTCACTGTGGCTTGTTCTACTTTCTTTCTATTGTAACTTCGCATGTCAGAAAAAAAGACTGAGAACCACATGTATTATAGGGTGCTTCCCAGTATTAGGCTTAGTGAAAAGCCAGTCTGACTTTTCAAGGTTGATGTGGGGTTCCTGCTGATATCCACTAGGGTTGTGAGGTATGAAAATGGTATTTAGAGGAGGTTCCATCTTGCATTGTGAGGGCTCAGGGCTCCCTGTGGAGAGCCAATGCAGACAGTGAGCAATGCCCTGGTGGTGGTGGTGGAGGAGTTCATACTAGCCCATCCTCTCTGCAACAGGTTCTTTTCCAGGCTTGACTGGGCAGCAATATCCCACCAAGCACATGGTATTTCCAAGGAGTGGGTATTTCCAGTCATCTGAGGTATGGGCAGCGATTACACACAGCCTGCATCCATGGGGTTTGGTGTTCCTATAGAAACAAAGTTTGGAGAGAAGGACCACCCAAATGCCTTTTGTATTGGTGAAGTGTGAGTGCTGATAACCCTAGCGGTAGGGTCTACTGGAACACAGAGGCTGTGTGGAGAACAGAGCTGGATCTGTCTGCCACCCATATCATGGAGGAGACACTGTTCCTAAGTGTTGGGGACATTGCTTGGTGTCATGAATAATGCCTGTTTCTGTTGCCCAGCCTTACTCCAGAGACAGTCTAATTACGGGTCCTGTCTCACCCCTGTTCTTGCTTTAAGTATATATTGTGGCATTGGGTCCAGCCAGGCTAATGAATGACTACCACCCACGCAAGCTCGCCTCATTTCAGATTTAGCTGTGCCGTTCTTTTAAATGAATTGGTGGGAGGGGAAATCAATGGGCATCATATTATGTGTTCTGCCTCTAGCTAATGATGAGCTATGGCCGTCGAGCTTCGCCACTGCCATCCAGGCACTGAGCTGCGTGGGGTTTAAAGCTTTTTTCTTTTGTTTAGAAGGAGGTTGTGGCCAGGACTGGCTCCCCTTTTCAGAAACGAATGCAACTGTTGAGAGACTGAAGGAAGAAAACCTTGTGATGCCTCTGCTTCTCCTGCCTCCTCTGCTTCTCTTGCTTCTTCTGCTTCGTGTCATGGGGCCTTCTACCCCATCCATTCTGCCTCTGTTCTTCTTGCTCCTTCTCGTCTTCAGTTCGTTGAAGAATAAGGACTTTCTTATAGCTAGCTAATTTGTAAATATCCAAATGGTTTCCTTTTGTATGTGTTTGCATGAGCACGCGTGTGTACGTGCAGGTCAGGGCTCAATGTCCAGTGTCTTCCTCAATCTTTATCTTATTTATTGAGACCGGATATCTCACACGAGCACACTGATTCATCGAGACTGACTGACCAGTGAGATCCCAGGACTCTGCTGTATCCATCTCCTTAGCACCAGATATAGGCACACCACCGGGCTCAGCTTTTCACATGGGTGGTGGAGTCTAAACTCAGGTCTTGAAGCATTTTATTCAATGAGCCATCTCTCCCACCCCCGAATGGTTTCCCTTTGCTGTTAGACTACGATGATTTATTTGGTTTCTTTTATCTTTTTTATTTTATCTGTCTGTCTACGTGCCTGCTTGCCTTTCTGTATACACACTATGCACATGCCTGGTACTCATCAAGGCCAGAAGAGGGTGCTAGACTTATTTATTTTTAAATTATCAAACAAAGTAACGATTACATGCCAGTTTTTTTTTCTTAGAAAAGACAGGTAAGCAAAAAGAAAAATTAACAGTCTAAGGCATGTGACAAAGAGAAGCCCTCTATTATTATTCAATAAGTATATAATTCCAAGTAGTTTCTTATACATATTCTATGTTATGTTGTAGCACATCTAGTCTTTTGAGAGGATAATCCAGTATGATTTACATTCTTGGTTTCTTCTGTGCTGGGCTCCCAGTGGCGAATATCTTCCATGTTAATAAACATGGAGGGAACCTCAATTGAGAAAATGCCTCCACTAGATTACTGTAGAGCACTCTCTTAATTAATTTGATGGTGAACCATTGTGGGTGGTGCCATCCCTGGGCTAATGTTCCTGGCTTCTATAGAAAGCAGGCTTCCTATAGGGAGCAAGCCAGTAAGCACACCCCTCCATGGCCTCTCCATCAGCTTCTGCCTCCAGGTTCCTGCCCTGTCTGAGTTCCTGTCCTGACTTACTTCCTTTGATTAGCTAGCACACAACTATGCCGCATAAACAGAAAAGAAGCTTCAAAGAAGATTGGGAGACCAGACCGGCTGCCTAGATGAAGGAGAATCCAGATGAGGTGCCTGGAAGAGGCTTAGACGGACAGAGGTAGCTGGAAAGGGCGCTATCCAGGCTGCTGAGCTGCAGCAAGGCTCTGAGAATGCACATAGGGTGGTTCTGAGCAATTTAAAGCATACAGCTTTATAGAGGTCACGCTCCAAGCAGTGACCAGATCTCTGCAAGGGCAGTGCTGCGTGGCAATACTTTTCCTTGGTAGATGTAATTAATACACGCTCCAGAGAGGGGGCTCAAGACAGAAGAAAGCTCCGCCACCACAGAAGTCCAACTGGGTGGACCAATCAGTTTATTGGGGTTACTCGTAGAAGTATGGATGAGGGGTTACTTATAGGAGAAGAAATGACTCAGAGATAGCTGTATATACCCCAGAACAGCTCACAGAGCTGGGAACCAGCTGTCTGTCTCCTTACCAGAACCATCTCTTTAACGACAGCCAATCACCTCAGCTATGGATCAGTTGCTCTACCGACTTGGTACTAAGCTCCCCATCTCTGGTGAGAAATGAGAGAGGAGCAGTTGAATGCATCCCAAGACTCTGCATGTCAGCGGCCACGAGCGAGTCCACATGAAGATCCTGGGAACAGCTTCGCTGAGTCCCATGGAGATGTATAGCACAGGTGGCCATCTGTATTTTCACATGGTGTTCCATCCTGGACCTCAGACCGCACCATCGCTACCCTTCCGTCATAACATAGCTTTCTCTTCGTGCTCAGTGGTTTCCAGTTGATTCTAGAAGATTTCCTGGAATTTTCTGCACGTGTTTGTGCAGCTGATGGAGTAGACGGTCCTTCTACCCCTTAATTTGTTTAGCTCTTTGTGTAGTAGATTTCATTATATATATATTTTAAAAGGTTTATTTGTTTTGACAGGTTTCTATGCTACTATCGTACTATGTCACAAGCACATCATAATATAAACTGGTCCCTGCAATTAGGTTGGTAGTGGTGTGACTTCAAAGTGGCTGCTTCAGAGTTTTTGACAGTCTGAACACTGTCACCTAGGGATGGATGTATTTGTGGCATTCATTGGGCAGAAGTGAGGTAAGATGACCACGTCACCCTATTACGGTGCCAGACAGAGCATGCCCCTCCTTGAATTTAGATGCTAATACAACAGGAAATGCCACACCCACCTCTTGTTTGTTGAGCGCTAGTGACTGAACATGCTTTTGATCTTGTGTCTCTTCTACCACTGAACTTGGGTTTATATTACAAGTATATACACACTGGTATGTACATCTTAGTCAGTGTTCTGTGTAATGATGAGACACCATGATCACGGCAATGGTTATTTACTTGGGGCTTGCTTAAGGCTTCAGAGGTTTAGTTCATTATCATCATGGTGGGAGCATAGTAACAGGCAGTCAGACATGGTGCTGGGGAAGGAGCTGAGAGCTCTACATCTGGATCCACAGGCAGCAGAGAGAGGCCTTTGGCTTTTGAAACCTCAAAGCTCACCCCCAGTGACACAGTTCCTACAACAAGGTCACACCTCCTAATCCTTTCAAATGGTGCCACTCCCTAAGCATTGGAATGTGTGAAACTATAGGGGCCATTCTTACTCAAAGCGCCACACAATATTCCTAGTGATTTCTTGCAGAATATGCATTATTCTCTGCATCTTTTGACATGTCTGATGCCTCCCTTACTTTGATTAAAGTTACCATTCTAACTTTGGTTGGAATTCCTCTGGTTTCTTTAAGGTTATAGGACAATGTGTTGCCAATGTCAAATCCCCTTTCTCTCTTCTGAACGTTTTTTCCAGGTTTGGGGGCCCCCCGTGTATGATAATGCACTCCATCAATATAAAAAACATAGGGACAGGAAAAGTATTAACGTGGACTTGTTTGTTTTAAAAGAAAACCGAAGCCTCTTTGTGAGACCCCTTGGAGGCTTGTTATGTTTTCCTGATTGTTAAGTAAAAATAGAGACCATATTATTGTCTGTACTCTGAAAGATGTCTTACTCACTAAACATATGTTGCAAATAATAACATTAATAAGAGTGCACTGAACTACGAAACCTCTTTCAAGAGATCTCCTCCACACCCATACACACACACACACACACACACACACACACTCACACACACACACACTCACACGCACACACACACCCCAACTTCAAAGCTTCCTGCTTCCCACTTTGCTTTGCTTTTCCTGGCATTTTAGTGGAGTTATTTTGGTGTACACAATATTATTGTTCTCTTTATGTGTATACTGTATTTATGTCTTCTGATTATCTTTTCAGAGAATCCCGTCATCACCTGGGCTTTGAGGGCTAAGAGATGTTACTGCTGTTGCCCTGTACTGAGAGTGGGATAGTTAGCTTTGATTGTCCACTTGATAGGGAGCCTTGCAGGAGGCAAAAGCTCTAGCGTAAATGAGAGGGTTATCTTGGTTTAACTGAGGTGGGAAGATGTACCTGAAGGTAGGTGGTACATTCCTATGGGATTGGACCCATGGCTTGAATAAGAACACAAGCTGGGCACAGGCTTCACTGTTCTTCTTGACTGGAGATGCAGGGTGAGCAGTTGGTTCTGCTACCATAGCTTCCTGTCATGATGGACTTGGACCTGAGAGCCCCTTCCCTTCTTCTGGAAGTTGCTTTTGTTAGATACTTTGTGACATTGCTATGTGGAAAGTGACTGAGACACAGGGACTTGTAACAAATTTACTGAAGGCTGACAACTAAGAAGCAGAATTAAGATTTGAATTTGGGCCTCCTGGCTTCAAGGTCGGACTGTCCCTCCCCTCTCCTCCCTCCCCTCTCCTCCATTTCCCACTCTCTTGCTGTTCCTCCTTTTCTCTCACTTCCTTTCCTTCCCCTCTCTTCCCCTCTCCCCTTCTCTTTCTTTTTTCCCTCCTCCTCCTCTCTTCTTTTTTCTCTTTTCTCTTCTCTTTTCTTTGATTTCACCCCTCTTCTCTTCCTTCCTTTTTGAGGTAGAATCTTGCTCTGTAGACCAGGAAGTTGGCCAGGAAGTTGGCTTTCTCCAGCAGCCGAACTAGAGTTACCTTTCTACAATGCCTTGATGCCAACACTCTGCCGAGTTTGCCATCTGGGCACGATCCAGTGAGGTGCCTCTGCTTCCGGCTCCTGGTTTCCTACCTGCTCGAGCACAGCATGGTGGACATTCTAACCCTGAGGGAAAGGCCCCTCTGGAAGGAAGTACTTTTAAGACACCGTCCTCTGAAAGCAGATGACCATGACCTATCTTTCAGTCTGCTCTTGGGCCTGTGAGATGTCCTTCTGCCCCTGCCCACAAAGTAGCCATGACTCCATCCGTGGTGTGTTGATGAAGCCTTATTTCCAAAATCATATTATACCAGAGAACTGGAAGCCAAACCTCTAGCATAGCCAAGAGGGTTATCTTGGTCTAACTGAGGTGGGAAGATGTACCTGAAGGTGGGTGGTACATTCCTATGGGATTGGACCCATGGATTGAATAAGAACACAAGCTGGGCACAAACTTCATTGTTCTTCTGTTACCAAAATAAAAAATGCTCAATATATGAACCTGAAATATACATGTACTTACAGGATTTTGCCACACAAACTTGGTCTTGGGCTGCATTGTCTTTTTTGTGTGTGAATCACAATAGAGTTAAATACCCACAAACCCCAGAGCCTGTTATTGTTACTGGCTTATGGACTGGACCATCTATATGGGTCTTCCTGGACTAGAGACCCATGAGACACCCCAGGAAATGTAGAGCAGATGAATTTATGGGCTACTGTCAGAAGTACTGTGGCAGGTATTTCTATAGGGTAACATTTTGCTCTAGGATTCCTTAATTATTTTACAACTATCTTGTGGGTATAAGCGTTTTGATGGTGGCACGTCTGCACTTGCCAATGTGTACCCGGCACCTGGGGAGGCCAGAAACCCACAAGATTGCCTGGAACTGGAGTTACAGATGATTGTGAGCCACCATGTGGTGCTGGGAAATAAACCTAGGTCCTCTGGAAGAGCATCCAGTGCTCTTAGCTGATTAGCCATCTCTTTACCCCATGCCATTTTCAGGTAGAATCTCACTCACTGTGGAACCCTGACTGCCTTGGAACTCACTCTGTAGACCAGGCTGGCCTCAGACCTACAGAGATCCAACTCTTGCTTCCTCTACAGCACTGGGATTAAGGATGTATGCAGCATGGCCATCTGCCCAGGATTCTTGTAGTCTCTATGTGGCCTGCTACTGTAGCCATTTAACTGTAAAATGTAACAGAAATGAGTCAGATTATCTACGTGCATACACCTTTAACACAAACCTGCAGGCAAACCTTCCCTGTGCCAGCATTTTCAATGATACCTAAGTTTTACTGCACCTATAGGATTACCAGTGCAGAAATAATGTTTTGTTTGAGAGTAGAAAAAGCAGGGCAGGAGGGGAGGACACAAATGTCTGGTTTTCAGTACCTAAAAGTGAGGCTGGATTTTGGGACGCTATCTTTGTTCTATTCAGAAACAGGTGTCTGTTAGTGCACAGGCAATTTCAGTAGCCTGCTTTTGCAAACAGTGGAGTTAGGAGAGGCCTTCCCAGATGGCTGGTGTAGACAGGCCCAGACGAGGCTTCGTGTGCCTGTACTCTCACCTTCATGCAGGTGGGGAGGTAAGAACACTTCTCAGTCTTGGTGAAAGTAGCCAAGCTCTGTCGTCTTTGATTAAGCTCATCCTTGTCAGTCCCCCAGACCCAGAGGTTCTGCTAGAGTATGCGCAGCCAAGGTGGACCACACCATTTTGATTTTGATTCCTGGTGCAGCAGGGAGTAGGGATATGGTAACACACACACACACATACACACACATACACACACACACACTGGTATGAAGAAAGCTAGTTAACAAGAAAGGCTAAAAATGCTTCTCCATTCGAGCTACATGTAACAAACATAGTATACATGCAAAACACCCGCTTAATACATGGGACAGAAGGCAGTGCTGTGTAAATGCTTATGAAGAGTTCCAGGACTTGTGGCCTGGCACTTTGTCCCCCTCCCATTTCCTCAATGCACTGGTTACTCCCCATTTCAGGAGCATCTGTCTCATTTTGAATAAACGGTTTTTATTTCTGTTGCAGACCATGTGTGCCCGGTGCAGTTCGTTGGCCGTGGCCAGACACAAGAATCCCACAGATGTGGAAATCTCAGTGGGTTACCCTGGACTTAGATGTGCATCTGTGACACTGGCATCTTCATCAGATCCCTTCTCCTTTCTGTAAAGCACTTTGCCACTCAACAAGACTTAGTGGGGAAGGGGGAGGGCTGACCTCCTCTCGAAGGCCTGCAGCAGAGTGAAGAGCCTGAGCCCCGTGGACTTCCTGCTCATGGCTGTCTCTGAACTTCATGAGAACCAGCAACACAGACAGGACTTGAACATTGACTGACAGAGATAAAATGCTCCACAGGGAAGTCGCCATTCAGATGCCTGATCTGGGGCCGCGGAAGCACTGTGCTCCGGAGGAGGAGGTCAGCGGTGGTTTGTATTCTGAGGACAAAACTCTTTCTTATTTATATTGTAGTTCTTTTGTATTTAATATACAAGAATTTGACAAAGTGCTACAGTCTAATCATCTAATAATACCCGTTTTACCCCATAAAATTATTATATCCCGTCTTAAAAAGTTAAATATGTCACTATTAGAAGACAGCCACATAAAACTCAGTTTATAATATTAGGAATCGTAACATGACACAATGTTATCAATCACATTCCCCGGCAATATTAAACTTTCCTCCTTTTTCTTTAATTTTGCATTTTCAGTGTAACAAATTGAGATTAAAGCAGCAGGCTTTTGTTCCCAATCTCTTGGCAGTGAGTGGCAGGAAAGAGAACAGAGCTGTGGTAATAAGAGGCCCCAGGAACCGAGGATGCTCGTAATGCCTGAAACAGATGACAACGGTTTGGGACCCGCACATGCGCAGTGTGGGACCAACGTCTTTAGGATGAATGCCCCTCTGTGGAAGGACCTGGTCCTCTCTGTGGGTTTTGATGAACTCTCAGAATGTTTTTACTTTAAAGGCAGAGCAGCTTGTCAAATTTGGAGTTATTATTATTCTTTTAAATGAGCATGTAATATAGCCTAACACAAATGACTGCCTCCCTGAATTGTCCCCTGGAAAATTTAAATGGCAACAATGTTTCCCTGTGAGTGTTGGGAATGCCTTGGTGTGAACATTCATTGTTTCCCAAGGAAACTGAGCTGGGAGAGTTACTCCTTTTGTTTTGCTAATAAGCAAACGGATTCTCTCTCTCTCTCTCTCTCTCTCTCTCAATTTTAAGAATCTACGATTAGGAATAAAGTGGAGATTTCGCAATAAAATTTAAATACCTTACACAAGCGTTGCTGTGTCAAGCAGTAATGCAAAGCGTTAGGGGTTAACCTTAGCAGGCTTTCCAGCCGTTCCTGGATTCTGCTGTCTCAGCACGGAATCATTTGCACAAGATAGCAAGCAGGTTTTCTGGTCTTCAGGAGCCTGGGGGGTTTTGTGTAGGTGTGGGAGAATGTGCCTCAATGGCTGACCTCATGAATTCCCTGCCGCTTTCCATGCGAACAAGGTCCCTGAGGTCGAGTCCTGAATCTTGAGTGTGCTCATGTGGCTTGAATGGCAAGCGTTTTTAGTGTCATTGAAATCCACAATAGGCGTTTGCAGGTCTCTTGGAGTTTTTGTGTCTGAGAGCAGTGTTTTGAGAGGACTTGGCAGTCTTCCTCGAGATGAGCAAGTCTGCCCTTGCCAAAAGAAGAAGCTACGTGACGGAAACTCAGGGGGGCGGCGCACAGATGCTCCGTGCTTCATACTGCTGCTCTGTGCCTCCAGGCTGGTCTCACAGCCAACAGTCACCTGCCTCTGCAGAGAAGGACACAAAACGGCCTCATACACATTCACCAAGCACTTGCTAGGTACCCCTTTTAGAAGCGGAGAGACATTTGTAGCGGATGTGTGGTTTGGTCTTCATGTGGGTCCCCTAAGAATTGGAGCAGAGGACTGTCTTTGACTCTCTTGCCTGCTGTTGGATCCCCTTCGCCTACCTGGACTGCATGGTTTGGCCTCAGTGGGAGAGGTGGTGCTTAGTCTTGAGGGGGACTAGATGCTCAGGGTGGGACAGTACTCAAGGGGCCTTTCCACTTCTCTGAGGAGAAGGGAAGAGGGTAATGGGGGAAGGATTTGCAAGGGTGAAACTGGGAGGAGAGGAGGGGGGCTGTGATTGGGATGTAACCCGAATAAAAAAATTACGAAAAAAAGTAGAGAGAAGGTAATGAAAAAGAAGCCATCAGCCGCACGGCGTACCTGCCTTCTTGGCTGTGGGGCACTTGTTTACACGGGGACCGGAGAGGGAGATCTCAGAGGGTAAACGGGATGGCCATTGCAGAGGGACCTGGGAAGAAATTATTAACCCAGGTCCAGGGCAGTGTGTAATAAAAGCCGTGACTTACTGTGCTAAGGACTTGGGTAGCCTGCTTTAAAAATCCTTTCCCATGCCCTGGCTTACGGAGCTCTCACAGTAATTTAGTGTTTTCCAAACAGAAAAGGGAAGGCATTGGCTTGAGGTCAGCACCTAGCTTTCCCTGAACTCGGAATTTCTGAATATCCCATGCACTTCAGTGTAGGATCTCACCACAAATCACTTGTAACTTTTGTTGGGTGTTTGTAATAATGACCCTGGTTTGGAGTGCAAGCAATAAAATAAGCTTGCCAAAGAGTTGTCCGAGTGCAGGAGGATTCAGGCAGGGCAGCACACCATTTTTTGTTAGACATACGCTCAATCTATGTCCAAACTTACATGGTGTTTTGCCATTTCCCAAACTGATCGTCCACTCACTCATTCAAATCTCATTCACTGGCTCCAAGACTCCACTTCCCATTGCTTGGTCCTCTGGGTCGAGCCACAGGGTTCGATTTTCTGTTTATCTTGCCCAAATGCTTTGGGATTGACAAGATTCCATTCCTAGCTACCCTGCTGGCTCTGAGTGAGCTGTCTGTGACCTCACAGGAAAGCAAAGGACAGTGGTTCATGGGAGGCTGTGGGCTACAGTTTGCCATATAGTTTGCTCTGGATAACTAGTCCTGTTGACTAGTCAATAGCACAATAGCTGTCAGGGGTTGGAATTCAATTTGAGTATAAAAATAATATTCATGGCTCTCTGTGCATTTTATGGGCTATTTGAGCACAAAGCAGAGATATTTCATGGGATTCTCAATGGCCTATTTTATATCTTCTGTTCACAAAAAGCCAATGAAAAAAGGGGAAAATGTTTTCTTAGAAGGACAGTGTTTATAAAATGGCTGTGTCATCCCATGTGGTAATTTTGTTTTTGGACTTTGGGCAGAAGATGAATGACAAGAAAGTGTACATTTGGGCTCAATAATGTAACTGTATAACTATGTATTGTTGCCGCTCTTGGATTTGCTTAGCAAACACGAGCATGCGGAATGAAGTGGAGGCCACCTTCCTACTGTGGCTTTGCCTTCTGCCACTGAACACAGAAAATGTGTTTATTTACACTCGAATCGGGCTCAGGGCCTGTTGACGAAGCAATGTTTATGCACTCCTATTTCCCCTCATGGTAATTCAGGTCTGGGGATGTGTTTCCACGGATGACCAACTATTGGTCTCAAGTATTAAGACTACACACCCAGGGTCCCTTCCAGGATATTCTCCTCTTAATGTGAGGGTCGCATGGCCTTCTTTCCCTCAGCTCATGTGCCTGTGTCTATTTCTGAAACCGCCAGGGATCAAGCCAACCCCTGAAACTATTCCTGTAGAAAAGAAAGTATGTTTGTAAACCTCAGAACTCATTCCCCGCCCCTGTGGTGAGAAGCTTCTAAGCACAAAGCTTTGTCACCGTGCCGCATGTCATTTGGACCGTCGTTCCCCC
>NW_022196895.1:78895615-78915615 GCF_008632895.1 Mastomys coucha
CCCCGAAAGTCCTAGTCGCCTTGTCACGAAACAACCTCTCTTCCTCTTCATATAGCTCACGGGCACCTTTGTCATACCCAAGTGGGGACAGACACTGGCAATGAGCACCTTTCACGGGGAGGCGAATGCTCACACCTGAGTGGTTGGAGGAGAATGTCCAGGAGGAGCCAAGTCTCCCTCTCCTCTACAAAAGGAAAAGAGAACCTGCCTGAACCAAGCAGAAACAGCCGTGGAGTTCGGGCCCAACCATGAAGGTGTGCAGTGTGGGAAAGTGTTATCTGGTCTCTATGCTCACCCCAAGATCGCTGCCATTCCCCAGTGTGCCCCTCCCCCCTGCCATTCCCCACTGTTCCTCCCCCCACCTGTCCAGTTATGGAATTCTTGTTTGGGGATACTTGTTGCTTTTCTGTGCACCCCACCCCCCATGCACCTTCTCTCTATGAGCACATTTGGGGGCCAATTCCTTCCATAGGAAAGTCGAAGATTCTTATCTCCTTTCGAACAAATTGTTCCACATTCACTTTTTGCACAAGGAAGCAAACAGACACAGCAGCTTGCACATGTTTTCAGGGTGTGTGTTCTTGGATTTGGAAGTTACAGTTTAGTGTATGCTTATCCATGCCAAGTTTAGACCCTCAGCAAAGAACACTGCTCCTACACAGGACTGTAGTAGGATAATGCTATTTTTAGAGGTTCTTGGTGTCCCAGGTCCCGTACATGGTCTATCCTGGAGGCTCTTTTGCTTTTGAAGGCTGATTCGCCCAGTTTACAAACTGGGGTTTGTAAACGCCCAGTTGCTGCTCTTTTGGGCTAGCTCTTCTTATTTTGTTTTAGTTCCCCACCCTAACTCTTCCCCTTCCTCTCTCCTGCCCTCCCCCTCCACTTCCTCTCCTTCTTTTCTCTCTTCGCTCCTGGTCTGATGCATCCCTCCCTGAACTGGCCACATAAATACTCATATATTTATATGAGCCTACAGGGGCCATTCTCACTCAAACCACCACATCTAGCTTATGCAGTACTAGAGTTTGGATCCAGGGCCTTGTGCATTTGAGACAAGTGTTCAAAAGTTTTAGATGGGAACTGGACCATCTAGGAGAAAATTCTTTCTGAAGTTTAACATCACACTTGTCGTGCACACATGCAGCTTCACAGGAGAAACACTGTGAAGGAGTGTTGACAAGAGGAGATAACCATAATGCATATGTCTTTTCAGTTAGGGTATTAGACTAAGGAGGCTTATCAACCCAGTTTTGAGAGCCCAACACGCCGGTCCATCTCAGTGAGGTGGGCACTGCAGTAAGAACACAGTGGTCCATTTCTCAACATTTCTCTGCCAGGGCTTGTGGACAACTTCCCCTGGTTACATTTCGCCTCCTAGAAATCCCCCTGTAACACCGAGCTGATAGATTGTTGACCTACTGCTTATTGATGAAGTATGGCTGTCTCCAGCAATCTCCTCACAACCAAGTCAGCAAGCTAGCAGACAATTCGATGCAGCAGCCCCAGCCAGCACGACAATATAATAATTTAGCCAATTAAGAAAACAAAGCATATATTGATCATGAGATGCAAACAGAAGATGTGGTCTTGTTGTTGAGTTCAGAAAGTCCATGATTGGTGATCCCTTCCTATAAGGTGACTGTGCAATGATTCAATGATGTTCTTAAAACTTCCAGTAAATTTCCATCATTTCAAATCCTACAGAGGCCATTAAATCAAGGCTGATTTGGATGTGAATTTTTTTTTCTTTTGTACAGAAGCCCATAAATGGGATCAGATGGTCAAGGTAGTTCGAGTAAGTGGCAACTATTAATTTTATTGAAAAGACTGCCCACAATGGATGGGCCTCATTTGAAAGGGTTAACTAGCCTCCCGCTAATGGAAACACGATCACAAGACAAAGTGGGAGAGTTTAATGCACGCTGCTTGGAATTCAGAGTTCATGTGTAGTCTAGAATAAAGGCTAAATGAATTTACAGTGCTTTGCTACAGAAGACTGGGTTCTGCTGAAGGGTGTGTAAATTGGGGGCTAATCAGAGGTTCTGGGATCATGCATGCCCTGGAAGGTTATAACCCGAGGCCTTCCATACTATGGGGGTGACAAGGTAGACGTCCACCTTCTGAATGACAGTGAGCATGGGGCGTTTTGCATGGAAAGTAATCTCTCGTAAATGACCTTGCTCTTTTCTCTTCACATCTGACAGTAATGAGGGGGGGAGGGGACTGTCCCCGCCGTCTTCGTTATTTACACCTAAGCAGACTGTGTGGACAGAGTGGGCCTTCCGTTCTAGTGACAGAGGGTGGAAAGCGTGTCCTCAGAAAGCCATTCCGTCAATTGATTTTAGCAGAAAGAAATGAAAGGCAGTTTCTTTCTGCTCACTCTTGGGGCTTCCCAATGAGAGCCAGAAGAAAGAAAAGATATGCAAATGAACATGCATAAAAGTGACTGCTGGTATATTTTTTTCTCAAGAACCTACTTTGTTAGAGGTGTGTGTGTGTGTGTGTGTGTGTGTGTGTGTGTGTGTGTGTGTATGTGTGTGTGTTACTTTTCTGTGACCAAATACCTTGGAAGAAGCAATTAAGGAAGGGAGGGTTTAATTTGGCACTTGGTTTGAGGTTACAGTCCATCATGATGGTAAAGGAGAGGCGGAGCCTGCACATCCATGGGAACTCTCATATCTCCATGGACCAGGAAGCAGAGAAATTTTGCTGGAACCAAGGCAGGGCTACAATCCAAAAGCCCCTCCCTGAAAGGGAACCACTTCCTCCAGGTAAAGGTTCTACCACTTACATGGGGATCATGTTTCCAAACATATGATCCAGGGGGAATATTTTACACCCAAAGCATGCTAGTGTTGGATGCTCTGGAATTCACAACAAAGCTTCTTTGCTTAGAGGCCCAGACCTTTCCTTTCACAACTGTGTCCTCAGTGGCTAAGTGAATCCCACAAAGGCACCCACTGCATTTGGGCTGCTGTCTCAGGTTCCTAACAGCCTCAGGTTTCAGATGGACCAAGATAGCACCCATTATTAGTCAGGGTTCTCTAGAGTCACAGAACTTCTGGGTAGTCTCCATCTAGTAAGGGAATTTGTTGATGACTTACAGTCTGTAGTCCAACTCCCCAACAATGGTCAGCAGCAGCTGTGAATGGAAGTCCAAAGACCTAGCAGTTGCTCAGTCCCACAAGGCAAGCAGGAGAAGAAGAGAGAATCTTCCTTCTTCCAATGTCCTTATGTAGGTCCCCAGCAGAAGGTGTGGCCCAGATCAAAGTTGTGAACCACCACGCCTGGATCTGGGACTTGTGTTGTCCCAAATGACCTTGAACTCAGAGATCTCCCCACCTTAGTCTCCTGAGATTCATAGCCACTATGCCTCAAGATCTCCATGCCAAGATCCAGGTCAGAAACTTGTATCTCCCAGCCTCCAGATTAGGAACACAGGTGTGCCTTCCAATTCTGGATTGCAGCTCATTCCAGATAGAGTCAAGTTGACTCTACACCCACATGAGTAACCAAAGACTTCCCCTCTTCTTTTCTGACTAAGAAAGTGACTTTCCCTGTGTTGAGATTCTAGTAATCTCCCCATTTGTGAGGGGAGGAAGCACTCCTCCCCTCGAAATACTTGATGATGCTCTCTCGGGTCTCACTAGGTCCCAAAGCTTACCACTGATCTACACTGTGGTTACATTTGAGGTTTTGGGGCAAGCCTTGACTTTTAAGCTATGCCTGGTTGCTATCACAGGGCTCGGAACTGTAAGTCACGCTGTCTCTACAGTAGCACAAGTCTGGATTTCTGATAGAGGGTACTTGTGTGCCTGTGCTTTCTCACCTGACGCTTACATGTGTCCCTTCTCTGTGCGACTGTGCCTTCTCGATGGTCTCTCAGTGTGAAGACTTTCTTTGTACGAATGCTCTTGTACTCTGTGAGCTGCCCTCAGACTTGCTAAACAGAATCCCGTTTGGCCTTCTTTTTCCCATTTAGGAAAACATCCTGTGTGGTTTTTCTAGCTTGAAACCCACCTTCCAGGCATAGGAGCAGCGAGTCTGACATGGATGTATTGAAAGGGGGAAGTGACGGGTTGCTCCACACGTTAGAGCTTTCTGAAGTATCATGGCAACCTCAGATAATGGGGAGTGAGTCCCAAAGGCATGAGCTGTGCAGGTCCTGTGCCATCTTGAGAGTCTCATGGCCACTGGGTCATATCATCCCTGTCTCTGACTGGAATGACATCCAGTGCTCTCCTGAGACCACTCTGGACTTCATAGGAACCACCTATATGAAGTGTTCTCCCATTGGCCAGTGACCTCCTGAGAACATTCTCCCATTGGCCAGTGACCTCCTGAGAACGTTCTCCCATTGGCCAGTGACCTCCTGAGAACGTTCTCCCATTGGCCAGTGACCTCCTGAGAACTCTCATTGGCCAGTGACCTCCTGAGAATGTTTTGCTCTCCTTTGTGTGTGGGATATATTCCATCTCTTTCTTTAAGCAAGAGCACCATCAACAACATGGTATTAGCTGATACTTTATATTCTTTTAAAAAGCTTTATTTTTGTGTGTGTGTGTATGTGAATACACTGCAGCTGTCTTTAGACACACACTAGAAGAGTGCATCAGATCCCATTACAGATGGTTGTGAGCTACCATGTGGTTGCTGGAAATTGAACTCAGGACCTCTGGAAGAGCAGTCAGTGCTCTTAACTGCTGGACTATCTCTCCATTCCCTAGCTGATACTTTTAATAAATGATAAATCAAAATTTCGAAGTAACTAGATTGCAAGGCTTGAGATCCAGTTGCATGGACACAGGTGTCCTCCCAAAATGCCATTTGGCTGACCACTGATCTGAAACCTCCCTGCCCATTTTTAAAAGCACAAACAAATACTGAATTGTTATAAGATATTTCCCATAATTCTTTAGCCCAATCTCTACCTCCAAGTTCCAAATCCAATGTCAATGGCAATTCAAACTAGTAAATGGCTCTGACCACCCTGTGCTGCCAGTATCCTCTGTGACTATGTACAGTTGCCCTTAAGGGCTAGGAACTTGAGTTCATGGACTATGATAGTTAAGGTTTTCAACTTGCTAGGATCAAGAGTCACATAGGAGACAAGCCTCTGAGGATGTCTGTGAGGCAAGCCCATGTAGGGTTACTTTTGTTTAGTTGAGGTCCACTGTAGGAGGCACAATCTCCCTCGGCTGAGATTCTAGATTATATAAATGGAGAAAGCAAGTTGAGCATTGGCCACTTTCTGCTTCTTGGCTAATAGATACAATGTAGCCAGCTACTTCATGTTCTTGCTGCCTTGACTTCCCTGTCATTACAGAACATACCTTGAACTGTGTGCCAAAATAGACCCTTCTATAAGTTGCTTTCATTTGGGACATTTTGTCAGAGAATCAGGAAAAGAAACAAAGATAGTGAATGCATGATTCTCATTCTCATATGCGCTCACAGAGCATATCAACAGGATAGGGTGATCAGAGCCATCTATTAGACCTACTAGTTTGAACTGGTATTGACATTAGATTTGGGACTTGGAGGTGGGGATTGGGCGACAGAATCATGGGAAATATTTTATGACTGTGTCATATTTGTCTGACATTGGAGCATGGTGGGACTCCAATAGTTATGCACTAAGCATTCATCAGTGAATACATATTCTGTTGAATATGCATGAGCTCAATGATATCCCTCTGTTGCTTAAGATTAGGGATATATCGCTGCTAACAAATGTCACCAAACTGCTACCAGGATCCCTCTCTCCCCAGCAGTGATCTACCTGTCACTAAGACCTTCAAACTGTTGATTTAGGCGTATAAGGCAGTGTGCTGTGATTCTGGGCAGAAGTGAGTGTCCCAAGTGGCTTAAAACTCTTACGCCCACAGGGACAATATCTACGGGTGAGCCCAGAATTTAAAGCACTAAGCTTCTTGTCCCACCATGAGAGTTTAATCTTAATCAACTTGGTGGGATTTAGAATCACCATGGAGACAAGTCTCTGCCTATATCTGTGAGGGATTTCTGGCTTAGGTTAAGTGGGGTAGGGAGAAAGACCAACTTTAGAGTGAGCAGCGTCATTCTATGGAGTAGGGTACCGGAGTGAATAAAGAGCAGAAACAAGCTGGGCACCGGCTCATCTCTTGGCTCTCTGACTGTGGATGTGACGTGATCAGCTGCCTCAAGCTCTTGTTACCACCCCCTTCCCACCATGACAGTCTGGACCCTTACAAGGTGAGCCCACATAAACCGTTCCTTCCTTAGGTCTAATTTGTCAGTGATTGTGTCTCAGCAAAAAAGCCCTGCCTGGAATGAGCTGCTGGGTTCACGTGGGTTCGTGGCTCTTCCCACATGGGCCCTACACTCCTGACTGACCTCTTCCACACAGACTAAAGTCAAGTGTGTGCCACTTTGAGAGCAGCGTATCTGTCAGAGGCTATGCCAGTAAAGGTCCAGTGATTATAAGAGATCCCCGGACCTGAAGTCTCATGTATCCAGAGAGAGATTGCTGTGTAATGTGTGAGTATGAGCTATGGAGCTGTGTCCTCCACAGGACTTACCCCCTTCAGCGCAGCCTGTCCCCTTTCTCCCTCAAGCCAGTCCAGTTCCTTGTATGTGGAGTTTTATGTGTGCTTCTGTGCCTACCAGCTGACATTCCATTTCCAAGCAGCTTTTGGCTCATTTTCTCTTTGCCTAACTTTCTCAGCCACTAGATCAGCTCTCCTCTAAAATGTAGACAGTGTTAAAGAAGCCATGTTTCCCACCTCCACTTAGTTGAAGTTTAGCTTTTGATTCTGAGACCTCTGGAGTATTTCCTGGCACAAGCTGACAGGATGGGACAGGAACAAATATCACAGCGGGCACAGAGGACGCAGCTCTGTGACCACCTCACTTACACAGATCAAGAGGCGCAGTGCACGGTTTAGCCAGCTGTTTCTTCTTCCAAAGCTGCAAGGCCAGTCTTAATTCTGCCTTTCAGAACCAATGAACTTGAGTAGATAATGAAAGGGGATGAAGTGCCACCTCGGTCACAGCAGGAGTGACAGACGTGTCTTTACCCTGTCCCACCTATATTTGTCTAATTATGTTATCTTAAAGATTCGTCGAATCTGTAACTGTTTGTTTGTGTGCATGCCTGTGTCTGGGGATGTGTATTTGCATGAGGGTGCCTGTGGAGGTCAGAAGAATGTGTCAGATCCCTTGGAGCTGGAGTTACAGGCAGCTGTGAGTTGCTCAGCATGGGAGCTGGGAACTGCACTTAGTCCTCTGCAAGAGCAGTGCATGGTCTTAAGTGCTGAGCCATTTTAATTACATTAATTGTGTGTGTGTGTGTGTGTGTGTGTGTGTCTGTGTGTGTCTGTGTATATGTGTCTATGTATGTATTGTGGGGTGCCTAAGTCCCATGAGCATGTTTGTGGGCAGAGGACATCTTGCAGAAGTTGATGTCCTTCAGCCATGTGACTCTCAGGTGCCCAAATCAGGACATCGGGGCTGGTAGTAGTCACCTTTCTCACGGGACCACCTTGCCAGCCCTTCCTTCTGTATCTCAGGGTTAGACATTTGGGTGAAAACTTGATTGCCACATTGGCTTTATACATTCATAATTCAGGACCACAGAGACATAAGGATGTCTTGTCTGCTGCTCTAAATACACCGTGCTTGAATGGTGTCTGGATTCAGTAAACATGTACAGGGGCTGCCGAACAGGCTGTCACCTGACCAGGGTCTCTGACAGTGAGTCAGGAATTGACTCCTTGTTCTTTGCAGGCATGATGGCTGACTCCTGAGGCAGTGCCTATGCATCAAGCCATGCTAGGAAGATGCTTAGACTCTGATCACCCTCTATTTTACAGAGTGAATTAATTTTTGAGTTTTATTGGTTCCACTGTCTTTAAACACTTGGATTCTTGGTAGAATGTCATAATATATTATATTCCAAACTTACATATTTGACTATTAAAAATTGTAATTGGAGTCTCTCTGTTTTGAGAAAAAGCCAATGAAATCCTGCTTGTTCATGTGTTCTCTGGGGAGTGTGCACAGAGCACTGTTCCCTCGGTCTGGGATTGTATAATCTGGGGCACTCTGGACAATCTGATCATTGTTCAGCAATAATACAAGCCGACTTTGCCATCAGCTTCAATTAAAAACATTTTTCTTTTTTTGAGACAGTTTCTTACTTTGTCACCTAGGACAGCCCTTGAGGTTAGTATCAACTGTCCTCTGGGCACGCCTGTGGGAGATTAGCTCAATTACGTTTAATTAAGGTTGGAAGATCTACACACTGGGATTCTTGGATGGGAATCTTGGATTGAATCAGAGAGAGGAAGCGGACTGGGTACAAATGCTTATCTCTGTTTGCCTCTTCTCTGGGGATCCCGTGTGAGCAAGCACTTCACACTCCAGCCTCCTTGACTAACCCTCCAGGATAGGTTGCACTTGTGATCTACGAGCCACAATAAACCTCTCTCCTAAACAGCTTTAGGTAAGGTATTCGTCACAGTACCAGGAAATGAAACCAAGACAGGCTTGACACTAGACACTCACCGGCCTCAGCCTCCCCAGTGCTGGGATTACAGGCATGCTTGACTGCTAAACTTAATTTTGATGACATCTTCTGAGAAGCAAATATAAGTGCAATTCAAGGACAACAAGTTGAGATGGTGCATGTAGCTTCTGATGGTTGAAGAGTCAAGACATTGATAGACTCTATTAGCTTGGTAAATTCTTTTCCTACAAGGAAATTTAGACCATTCTCTCTGAGTACTCCATCTTCAATCACTGTTGCTTTCTGAATTAGTCACCCTTCTCTGTGCCATCAAAGACACCCAGCACAAGTGGCTTAAAGGGGAAGGACAGTTAGACTCAGTTTCAGAGGTCTCTGTCCATGGTCCTTGGCCCCATTGCCTCTGAGCTCACGATGAGTCAGATCACTGTGGTAGCAGAACAGAACAGGAGCATGTACCCGAGGTTACTTACTTCATGGTAGACACAAAGTAAAGAGTGGGTCTACACTCCCCCCCCCAACACACACTTGAGACAGGCTCTAATCATGTCGCCTTGGCTGGCCTGGGACCCACTAGGTAGACTAGGCTAGACTAGCTCAGCTCATAGAGATCCGTCTGCCCCTGTCTCTCAGGGGCTGGGTTAGTCTTTTCTCCCCTTTATTCCACCCCTGCTCCAAGCTTTATGGGATGGTGCTGCTCGCCTTCAGGACACACTTCCTCTTTTGCCAATCTTCTCGAGAAATACCCTCGGACCTACTCAGAGGTCTCTGCTGCTTACTTTTTGTCTGATCAAGTAGAAAATCAAGATTAACCCCCTCCCAAGTCTACTCTTTGTCAACCGGAGGCAAATGCAATCCTGAAGCCAAAGCATCCACTCTTGCTTCCCTAGTGCTCATTCATCTCGGTACAAAGCACGCATCGAGTCCATCTCTAGGAGTCTACACAGCCTTAGTACTGTTCAGAAGTTCAATTCCAAACTCCCCTCGAAGACTCAAGGCAACTGTGAGCCCCCATGGCGAGAACGATCACGTTATGGGTTACCTGCATGCAGCACAGATCCACGCTTGGCATATGGCACACGTGGCTTCGTGATACCAATCACAAAGGGCTTCGGCAGCTGCATCCCACTGACTTTGCTGGTTTGGCTCCTTGAACGTTCTCTCAGGTTGACTCTGGTCCTTACCCGAAGCGTTCCTCGATGGACACTGAGTTTCTCTGGTATCTCCAGCTTTCGTGAATCTCTACAGAAGCTTAGGCTTTATCCTCTCAGACTCGCGGGAGCTTCCCGCCAGGTTCTGACCACGCAGCTGTTGCTGGAACTCCCAGGCCTGCCTCTGTAATTTGAAACCTTTGTGACCTTCTGCATGTCTGTCTTTTGTATGACACCAAACTGTGCCACCAGTTCAATCAGAGGTCGGATGGCAGCACCCTCCTTAGATGGCCCTGGGCGAGTGCAGCACCAGACACACCGGCTTTTGTATTCTCGAGGCTTCGATGGGCAGGGTCTAGCTCATTCTTAAGACGCCCTTTAAGAACCTCCATATTTCTCCAGTGCAAAGTACTTGATTTTTTTTCATAGACAGAGTTTATTTGACAACCTTAGCCTCTCTGTCCATAGCTTTCAGCTTTTGCCCTTACTGGGTGGGGCACACTTGTTTGTTTGTTTGTTTGCTTGTTTGTTTATTTTAAATACTCTACTACACTTTTTGTTCTATAGATGTGCATAAAATCTAGTAGCAAAAGCATGCCACGTCCTGAGCCCCAGCATGTTGCACTGCCTTGATATCTTCCCTATTAAATCACTTATCTACCTCCATTTCCTTTAAATCAGCTTCCCACAGAATTTCAGGGGGTGGGGGAAGAAAGCCGGAGTAGTGTTTGTTTGTTTGTTTTTTGTTTGTTTGATTTTTTGTGTTTTTTTTTTTTGGTTTTTGGTTTTTGTTTAAATACCATGGTACAACAATGATCTCTAGTCCGATTAAAGTCATAGTTCCCATCTGAAGCTTGGCAAACACAGCTTTTACTATCCACATTTTTTCCTTTTCCTCCTTTTCTTTTCTACATTCTGTCTCTTTTTCTCTTTTTGTTTTTTTTGTTTTGTTTGTTTTTCTTCAATTCCTTGAAACAGAGTATCTCTATGTAGAGAGCCTTGCTGGCCGCAGCGGCAACTCAGTATGTAAACCAGGTTGATCTCAAATTTGCAGTATTTCCTCTTGCTTTGCCCACGTTCTGGGATTACAGGCATCAGTCAATGTTCCTGGGCTACTTATTCGTGTCATGTCACATGGGAATGCTTGTCCCACGAGTTCCCATCCGAATCACCAGTTAAGCTGAGGTCACAATAGTGAAGGGCTTCCTGGATGGCTTCTTCATGAAAACCAGCCGTGAAAGTTTAAGAACTGCATGGAAGTTTTTGTCACAGCCGTGACTGCCTCTCTAGCATTTTCTCTGGTAACCAGATTTGTCACTGTGATAGAGCATATGACACAGACCATTCATTTAAGAAGGAAGGGTTTGCTTTGGCCTGTGGTTTCAGACCTGGAAGTCTTTGGTTCCATTGATTAAGGCAGAAGGTCTCACCAGTGAAAGTATGTGGTAGAGGCTGATTACCTCACAGTGCCTAGAAGGCATGGGGGAGGGGTAGGTAGATAGATAGATGATATATCACTATCTCTCTATCTCTATGTATGTATGTATGTATGTATGTATGCATCTATCTATCTATCTATCTATCTATCTATCTATCTATCTATCTATCTATCTATCTTTCCATCTATCTATAGAGGGTGAGGGTTGTTCTGGCTGGTTTTGTGTGTCAACTTGACACAAGCTGGAGTCATCAGAGAGAAAGAAGCCTCCCTTGAGGAAAAGCCTCCATGAGATCCAGCTGTAAGGCATTTTATCAATTAGTGATCAAGGGTGGGAGGGCCCATTGTGGGTGGTGCCATACCTGGGCTGGTAGTCTTGGGTTCTATAAGAAAGCAAGCTGAGCAAGCCAGGGGAAGCAAGCCAGTAAGGAACATCCCTCCATGGCCTCTGCATCAGCTTCTGCCTCCAAGTTCCTGCCCTGTGTGAGTTCCTGTCTTGACTTCCTTTGGTGATGAACAGCAATGTGGAAGTGTAAACTGAATAAACCCTTTCCTCCCCAACTTGCTTCTTGGTCATGATGTTTTGTGCAGGAATAGAAACCCTGACTAAGACAGAGACAGAGACAGAGATAGGGAGATAGATAGATAGAGATAGAGAGATGGAGATAGAGAGATGGAAGGGAGATAGAGCTAGAGAGAGCTAGAGAGATAGACTGATAGAGAGAGCTAGGGAGGGAGGGGATAATCTAGTCTCCAGAAGAGGATCTTTCACCCCTCTGTGTTAATTACTTTTTTTGTTGTTGCTGTGAGAAAATACTTGAAAAGAAGTAACATAAAAGTTCCCTTTGCTCACAGTTTGAGTCCACCACAGCATGGAAAGCATACAAAACCTGCTGCATCCACAATGGTAGGACTGTGTATCAGTGGCTAGTCATATGATGCTAGCATTGACTGTTAATTTGTCACAACCCAGAATAACGTGGGAAAAGAGTCTCAATGAGGGACGTCAATATTGGACTGGTCCATGGGAGATTATTTTAATTGAGTTCTTTGATGTGGAAATCCCCAGTCCACTCTGAGTCGCACCATTCCCTAGCCAGGGAGAGAGGACCTAAGCTGTACAACACTGGAGAAATCCGATGGAGCAAGCAATCATGCAGAGAAGCAAGCATGCTGTGTTCATTGCCTCTTTGCCCTTGACCTGTGAATATGGTGGCTATGAATAACTGTTGAAGCTCCTGCCTTTTCTTCACAATGATGGATTATAACCTAGTTCTATAAGCTAAAATAAACCTCCTCCCCCTACATTGCTTTTTGTCAAGATCTACCTGTCTATCTATCTATCTATCTATCTATCTATCTATCTATCTATCTATCTATCCATCTATCCATATGTCATCTGACTATCACAAATTACAACCACAGAAATGCAACTATACTGTGGTGGACCTGGAAGCAAAAGAACAGGTTGGAACCAGAGAGTCAGGCATCATCACCCTCAGAGTCTGACAACCTACCCGCTCCGTCCCTTTAATGGCTATTTCCACCAGTGAAGAACCACATCCTAAAGTTTCCATTGCTCCCCTTAATGGTGACACTCGCTAGGGACCAAGCATTAACCCATGAGCCTTTGGGGGACATTCAAACCACAGCGCACTCCTTTCCTTCCCCAGAGACCTTTAGCCTAGGGTGGGGCCCCACCCAGGGCAGGCATTCCCTTTTTAGTTTCAGCTGCACCAGAGCTGTATTTTCCTGATCTCCTAGGTGCTTCTCAATCCAATCAAGCTGGTGATTAATATTAATCATCACATTTTATTATGTTCCCCTTGCTCCACTTAATCCAGACATTAATTAGCACACTTTCTTATACGTAGCTGGGGACAGTGGATCCCACAGTTTTGTCCTCTTCCTGTAACTTTCCCTTCCCTATATTTACATCTACTTACGGTGTTCCTGGAGGACCTGGGTACACATACTGCTGAATGGGTCAATTAGAAGGCATATTTACCTTGCTTGTTGAAGCATTCCCAAAGTCATTCCCCAGAACCAGAAGCAAACTAATTATCTTAGAGATGAAAAAGGCTCTCCCTGCTCTCTCTTGCACACTCGTGAATAAATACACACACACACACACACACACACACACACACACACACACACTTCTCATCCAGCTCCCATACAAGTGGAAAAAGAGTCTCTTGTTGGGAATGGCTGTCTTAAATCAAGTTGAGATAACAGGTCCAACATATTCCAGGAGAGGTGCCCCCCACCTCTCTCTCTCTCCCTCTCTCTCTCTCCCAGCTAATACATGAGAATAAGGAAAAAAAATATTGAGCGGAGATGTATGGACTCATGGTGACACGTACCAAAATCAATAGCTGTAGCACTGTTGTAAGCCACTGGGAGATTTGTTGTAAGAAATGTGTTGGTGAAATCTGACAGGTGGTGAAGGTGGATGGAGAGGATCGAGTCAGAAGATAGTCAATACCTTGCAACCGTGTGGCTGAGAAAAGGGAGCAAACTGGGATGCAAGAGTGGGAACCTCAAATCTGCTCGTGGAGGACAGGATAAAGGCTCCCTAGTGATGTCCACGTTTCTGGAGTGTGGGAATATACTGCTCTTCATGTCAAAAGAGACTCTGTAGATGTGATTGAAGTCAAGGACCATGAGATAGGGAGAGGATTATGTAAGTGGGCTTTTGAGAAACACAGGGTCTCTGAGATGGGAAGAGTACCAGAGAGGATGCAGCAGAAGTGGGAAGCTGTGACTGCTTCCTCCGACGGGGATTATCAGGTGAAGAGTGTGGTGTCTCTAGATGCTAGACGAGGAAGGAAAATAGTTTTCTTGAAGTCTCCAGGATGCACGCAACCCTGTGGACAGCTGGACTTCAGTCCTGTACCAGGCAGCTCAGACTTATATCATCGTACAGTTCTAGAGATGAATCTGTGTGATATGTTAAGGAAGCCACAGGACACGGGAAGTAGCTTATGATGAAAAAGGCCCTCCCTGCTCTCTCACACACACTCGCACATCTCTGTGCTGGGATAAAACTCCATGAGCAGATGCTACTTGGAGCAAAAGGGTTTATTTCAGCTATTTTCATATCGCAGTCTGCCTTAAAGGAAGTTGGGGCAGAAGTTCCAAGCAGGAACCTGGAGGCAGGAACTGAAGCAGAAGCCATAGAGGGATGCTCAGCTGCTTTCTTATGGAACCCAGGACCACGCCTATAGGTGACACCACCTACAGTGGGCTGGGCCTTCTTCTACCAATTAGCATCAGGAAAAAGTCCCACAGATTCACCTACAGGCAATCAGATGGAAAGATTTTTCTTAGTTGAGGTTCCTCTTTCTATTTGAGTCTAGCTTCTGACCACAAAACAAAACCACCACCCACTGGGACGTATACCTGGGTCCTTCAAAGAAGAAAGAGTCTTGACAAAGTTATCACGATCAGCATTTCGAGGAGTCCCAGAGATTACTCAAGACTTGAAATAATCATTGAAGAGGCGCTTCTTGGGATCCATGGCAACCAAGAGTTTTGAGATTTTAATGCACCTTCTCTCCAGTCTCCCGAGTTCTCTGGGCACTTTGGAAACCATAGGACATCTGTGGAAACCGCAGCCGGTGTAGTAACGAAGAATAGTTCTGGGATTCAGCCAAAGCTCCGTGACCACAATACTGGGTAATGATAAACCCTTAAAAATTTAAAAATAAGATTGCGCCTGTGTTTATGCTCAGGTAAGTTTATATGTACCGCGTGTGTTCCGGTGCCCTAGGAAGCTGGAAGAAGGAACGGGATCCCCTGAAACTGAAGTTACAGGCAGTTAGTTGTGAGATGCCTGATGCTGATGCTGGGAACCACACTGGTTCCTCTGTGAGGACGGATTCGTGCTCTTAGCTGTTTGGCCATTTCTCTGGCTCTGTGATGGGTAATATTTACTTCCGACTTGACTGGACTTTTGAATCACTCAAGGGACACTATTCTGGGCATCTGTGAGGCATTTCCAGGGAGGTTTACCACGAATGTGAGTAGCAGTAGCCTATTGGGGGTAGGGGAGGGGTTCCTGGACTGATAGAAAGAAGACAGCGAGCGGGGTACTCACAGGCAGCTTTCTCTGCTTAGCTGCAGACACCATGTGACTGTCACCTCACGGTCCTACTGCAATGACTTATTATGGGGGGACTGCACCTTCCTTTAAACTGTACAACACAGTAAATCCTTCTTTAAGTTGCTTTTGTCCTAATGATGAGAAAAGTGATTTGAACATCCACCGTGTGACCGGATTCACAGCTCTCTGAAGAAGCTTCCTCATTGGGTAGTGGTTATTACTTGATTCGACTCAGAACTCACTGACGAAACTCACTGATTTGCCAGAAAATCTGTCTCCTGGGCATTTGTTGTTAACAGTCAGCTGCGAGTGTTTAGCAATTTAGTTGGCGGAGACCAAGCCTGGCCCCACCCCTGGCCCCACCCCCCAGGGAAGGAAACGCCCATCTGCAGCACTGAAAACTGCTGATGCATCCTGGGAGACCAGGGCTTTACTCTCTGCATACCCAGGGAGCTACAGACCAACATCCTCCATAAGTATAAGTGAGAGAAAAAAAATACAGTGATGTGTTAGCAGGCCAAGTCCAAAAATACCTTCCAAGGCTGTATAACACGAGTCAATGAGAATCCAAAGTTGGTTCAAAATTAAAAGCGAAATAACTTGATGGAGAGGAGACTCCCTCCCAAGCCACGAGAAATATAGAAAAGCCATTAAAAATGCATCACTCCTTTGTGACAGACATTGTTTAGGAAGGTGAGGTAGGAGGGAACTCTTCCTTGATTTGATAAAGTGCATCTGCACTACACCAGGTCAGTGTCGTCATGGCGCAGATCCAACAGCTGCATCCTCTTTAATGGGCAATGATGGAGAGCGTCTCCCGAGTTCAAACATGAAGCGTCTCCTGAGTGCAAACATGAAACTAGAACATTACCTCTTCTAGTCAAAGCACATGGGAGTTTCCAACCAGCAAAACCAGACAAGAAAAGTAAGTTTAAGGCATGTACACAGGAAGGAAAAAGGGAAAGTGTGTTCCTTCACGAATGACAAACAGTTGTGTGTATAGAAAATAAACAAGGCAGATGGACACGCACAGAGGAGGTGGGGGAGGGGAGAGGCAGGAAGTGGGAGGGGGATAGAGACATAAGAAATAATAAACAATTAGAGCCTGCCTGCTCACCAGATAGGATACAAGATTGATATAAAAAATTCGTTCTGTTCTATAAGCAAACAGTAAGACAACTCGAAAATAAAATCAGTAGTATGTCAAAAAGACTAAAATAGAAGTTAATTTAACAAAAGAAATGTCAGGCCTGCATGCTGAAGATTATTAACATGCTGAGAAAGTGATAGGGATCTAGGCTCATGGGCTTGGGAGGCTCCATACTGCACAAACGGAGACTCTCCTCAAGTTGACCCGAGTGTTCGAAAATCTAGCAGATTTTGGAAAAGGATTTTGACAAGTAGCTCCTAGCTGTCTCCATGGTGAGGCTGTAGAGATGATTCCGCACCAGGGCCATCGGCTGTACAATCATGAGGAGTGGGGTTTGCATCCCTGCAAGTGTATACCAAGCCAGGTGTCTCATGCACACCCATGATTCTGGCTCCAAGTGTAGGTGGTGTGTCTCTCTTCATGTGTGTCTATGCATGCCCGTGGTGCTTGTGTCTGTGTGGTGTATCTGTGTTTCTCTGTGTGTGCCTTGTATGCACATATCTGTGCTGTGTGTATGTGTGTATGTGTATATTCATATATGTGTGTGTCTCTCTGGTGTCTGTGTGTGTGTCTTTGTGTGTGTGCCTTTGTGTGTGTATGGGGGGGGGGCTCATACCACAGTATGAGTGTGGAGGTCAAAGGACAACTTTTTAGAGTCACTTCTTTCCTTCCAGCATGTTGGTCCTCAGGATTAAATTTGGGTCATCAGTCTTGGTGGGAGACACCTTTATCCATGGAATCATCTTTCTGACCCTAAAAGCTTAGAGAAATCTTTAAGGTCTTGATACAAATGAAATTCCTAAGATGTTGCACTAAGACCACCATTCACAAAAAGGAGCTGAAAAGCCTTGTCACACTTTCTACCTAAAAGTACCAATAAGGAAAGGAAAAGACAAGAGAAAGAGTTAAAGAAAATATTTACAAAACGATTTCTAGTAAAGGGTTTATATTTAGAATTTATGAAAAAAACTCTTAAAACTCAATGAGAGAATGACAACTCTCTCTCTCTCTCTCTCTCTCTCTCTCTCTCTCTCTCTCTCTCTCACACACACACACACACACACACACATGCACAACATAGACAAGGTTACGAATTGATATTTACTGTAGGAAGATGTATGGGTGACTACAAAGTATGTGGGCAGATGCTCAGCCTGCAGATGGCAGATACATGTAAACAAAACCATTTCACACCCACTGGTAAGGGTCTGAGCCACAAGAGAGATGGCAGATGGCATTTGTATTGATCATTTTTCTTATTGCTGAAACAAGATATTTGACCAAACCATGGGAAGGAAGGAAGAAAGGAAGGAAGGAAGGAAGGAAGGAAGGGAGGAAGGAAGGAAGGGAGAAAGGAAAGAAGGAAGGAAAGAAGAAAGGAAGGAATGAAGGAAGGAAGGAAGGGAGGAAGGAAAGAAGGAAGGAAGGAAAGAAGAAAGGGAGGAATGAAGGAAGGAAGGAAGGGAGGGAGGAAGGAAAGAAGGGAGGAAGGAAGGAATGAAGGAAAGAAGGAAGGAAGGAAAGAAGAAAGGAAGGAATGAAGGAAGGAAGGGAGGAAGGAAAGAAGGGATGAAGGAAGGAAGGAAGAAAGGAAGGAAGGAAGGGAGGAAAGAAAGGTTTCTTTTGGTTTCCAGTTGTAGGGATCTGTCCACTATGGCAGGTAAGGCGTGGTACCGGGAGTGTGAGGTACCTGCTCAGTCAGGAGACAGAAAGTTATGAACATTGGCATTTAGCTGGCTGGTTCTTTCTCCTTGTTTCATCCAGCCTCGGATGCTAGCCCGTTGAAGTGGGTGGCCCACATCCAGAATGGGTCTTCGCTTCCTAGCTAAATTTCTTTGGACACACCTTTGCAAATGTGCTCCGAGGTGTGCCTCCTAAGGGATTCTAAATCCAATGAAGTCAACATCGAGGATGGATCATCGCAGGGCTCCGGCTACCTACTTTATTCTTGACTGTTTTCAAACAAGACCTTCTATCTACATACAAATACTTTCTTGGAATACTTTATTTCTGGGGAACAACCATTAAAACATACAAGAAAGGAACCCAGAAAGCCTCTTCCATTCTTTCCCCTGCTTGCTTGGTACCTGGCAGCTGTAGAAACACCAGCCAGACTCTCCGAGTGCACCTGAGGATGGAGAGAAGATGTCTCAGCCCACAGCTGCTCCCCTGCACTGCAGGCTCCTGCATTTCTGCAGTTTCTATCCCAATGCCTTCTCATGGTGATCCCATGATTGCTGTGCCAATGGTTTTGTTTCCAAATGAGGTGTTTTGCATGTGGTGAACCAGAGAAAAGTCTCCTTGCTCATAGCTTTCCCCCCTGATGTTGAGTTGGTTCAACTGTCTTTAAATTCAGCTTAAATTGAAGTGTGCCCGATGAAGAACATACAGGAAGGATAAATGCTATTGTATGCCATTTTGTTCCTGACAGCATCCTATTTCATTTTTATGTAAAAGTTTCATTTTGTGCACTAAATTTTCCAACTTTTCAGTTTTAGTGTTGAATTTAGTTCATGATTCAAAAAACTTTTTTTCCTGCCTTCTTATTCTGCTCCTTCTTGGACCAAACTTATTGAAGTTGAAACGCTCTTTCCTCTTCACTCCCCCGCAGAATTCATCATGTGAGGAGATGCTAATGAGATGTGACTGAGGAAGGATGCACAGGTGTATCATCCCAGCTCAGATTGGCAACTCTCTGACATACACAGCACAGGCGCACGCGCACACATACGTGGGGAGCTGCGCCTGATCAAAGACTTCCATGTGGTTGAACTTGGCAATGGTTTTGAAATGTTGACAACTGTCAAATTAAGATCACCCAAGCCATTTCACAGGCTCAAATTTGGATGCAGGTCTCAGAACAGAAGGAGATAGCTACTGGCTACTGCCCAAGCTGCTTCTCCATCCATCATTCAGTTAGCCGTCCCTTATGCAATGAAGCAATGCAGAGTGGCGAGGTTAGCACCCAGCACTGGAAATCGCTGCTTTCTGCATTTATCCATGTTACAAGGAAGGACATGGAGAAGCCCTGTATTGAAATGTGTGCATATTTGTTCACAGGGACTGTGCTTGGAGGGAGATGGTCTCTCGTTTAAATCCCCCTCCTTCTCTCCTCTCTCCCCACCCAGAGAGAAACAGCTATGTTTTTCGATGCCATCAGGTAGTGTTGGGACCTGCTCATTTCCCTTAAGTGTAGTTACTTGTCCCTGCTGCTTTCTGTAGTAGGCTTCCAGTGACGGCTCCCTCCTCACGTCAACGCTGGTTATAAAATGTTCGCGTGTTTATTGTCCACTTGGTTTCCAGCTTCTTCAGAGCAATAGCTGTACCCTCTCAGGGTAGATGGTGGCAAGGACCCAGCTCCGTGCATTAGTATAGAGTGGGTGGGGGCTGAGTAAAAGGTATGGCTCAGTAAGTGCAGAGTGGACGGGGACACAGAGGACTAAAGATACTTTTTAAAAGATTTTATTTATCAGCATTATTGGAAAAGATAGCAGAATGGAGACATTAAATTATTTGCATACTTTTAAATCTTAAAATATAATTTTATTTGCCAATTTCTGTGTCTCTCATGTATGTGTGTGTGCATGTGTGTATATGCATGTATGCATGCAAGTATGCATGTGTGTGTATGTGTGCATGTGTGTGCA
>NW_022196895.1:78920615-78937866 GCF_008632895.1 Mastomys coucha
GTCATGCTCTTACCAAACGCAGTTTCATTTTGCCCTGTGGGATCACCCATTGTCCCACCCCAATCTCTTCCCCTGTCTCTTTTTCTCATTTGACCTCTCTCACACTCTGTCAGTACCTACCTGGCACTGTCTCTTATACTCGGTGAAGTCTTGCCCGTCTTTCCACATGGGGGACTGACTTTTCAATTTGCACGAGAGTCTTGCATTCCATCACATTCATTTGTTTCTGTGTTTTATCTCAACTAGATGTCTTTGAGGGGAAAGTGTGTGAGTCATGGGATATAACGGGCACTCAGAAAGCCATAAAATACCGTTAAGGTGAAATAAGGTACTTAATTCGAGATTGACTTGTACTCTGGTTTAATTTCTGTTGCTGTGATGAAATACCACTCCCGAGCAAGCTGAGGGGACGAGGGGTTAGGGAAGCTTACAGTTCCAGGTGAGACTACCCATCACTGTGGAGAACTCAAGGCTGGAGCTTCAAATACCTAGTCACCTTAAATACAGTCAAGAACACAGAGAAATAAGTATAAATGTGCTTACTTGCTAGCTGAATTTTTCTATGATCATATAGTTCAGGACCCTTTGCCTAGTGTTGTGTTTTATGAAAGTAGAGAAGGAATATGTTTGGTAGATGACTGGTCAGGTGAGGGGGAGGGGGTACTTCTGCAGGCCCACGCTGAGGCGTCCCTTCCTCCTGAGGGACCAGCCATACAATGGTATAGTATAGAATAGAGTTTATTCAGGGCATGAGGAGGGGAGTTGAGAGAAAGTCAGGGGTGGAGGAGTGGGGAGAGAATAGAGGAGTAGAGGCCAGCCATGAGGACAGGGAGAGAGGGGGGAGGGGAATGGGGAGAGAGAGGGAGCAGGAGCAAGAGGAGAGAGCAGGAGAGTGAGGAGAGGGCAAGCAGCTCCTTTTATAGTGAGTCAGGCATACCTGGCTGTTGCCAAGTAACTGTGGGGCGGAGCCTAGACTAAATGCCAACACCTAGGGAATGCCACTCATACTGGGCTGGGCCTTTATGCAAAACTTAAGACACCCTCCCCCCACCCCAGACATGCTCACACACCAACTCAATGTAGAGCTATGGCTCGTTGGGACTCTTCCCATGTGATTCTAGTTTGTGTTGTGTTGACACAGCTGACCTTCATAAGCAGTTCTGGGGGGAGGAGGGGGAGGTGGGAATCGTGGTTCCTTTACCGAGCTAGGTTTGGGTAGTTCAGACCCTTTTCCTTGCCTAGGCTTTGTTGTGCATCAAATGTCCTGCATAGTGCAGGGTGTGGTAGATGCCTGTGGATACTACGGATACCTAGATATTCACATGTAGATGTTCATATAACTATGACACAATTCCTTTCCTCCAGTAGCTTGTAGTCCAGTGGAAGCATGTGCCACAGATAGCTTAAGAGTGCACATGTAGGGACAGAAGTGCACAGGGTGCCTTGCACAGCCCAGAGCAAGGCTCAACTTCAGCCTGAGGCAGATAAGACACGCTCCCTGGAGGTGCAGATCCTAGGAAGAGTCCTGACAGTTGTGAAGAACCTTATTAGGTGAAGAAATGGGGAGGGGTCTGGGAGACAGGGAAGAGAGGGGAGGCAGACTAAATCCGTACTGTCCAGTAGAGATTAATATAACCTGAGCCTGCAAAATCATTGCATTTCACATTAAAACAGGAAAATGAAAAAAAAGGTGAAAGTAACATTAATGCCGTGGCTTATTTAGCTCACCATATCAGAAGTCTTACAATTTCAACACAAAATCTACCTGGTCATATGAATGGTGAGTTTCACCTCTCTCTAGCACCATATCTTCAAGGTGTAGTGGATCCAGTAGCCACATGTGTATGGCCAGTGGCCACCTTAGTAAATCATGCAGGTGTTAGTGGAGGAAGAGTGAGCTGCCCAGCCAGAGCGTGTGCAGGGGTGTGCTGTGAAGCCAGAGCATGTGCAGGGGTGTGCTGCATAGCCAGAGCATGTGCAGGGGTGTGGTGTGAAGCCAGAGCATGTGCAGGGGTGTACTGTGAAGCCAGAGCATATGCAGGGGTGTGCTGCATAGCCAGAGCATGTGCAGGGGTGTGGTGTGAAGCCAGAGCATGTGCAGGGGTGTGCTGTGAAGCTAGAGCATGTGCAGGGGTGTGGTGTGAAGCTAGAGCATGTGCAGGGGTATGGTGTGAAGCCAGAGCGTGTGCAGGGGTGTGCTGCCCAGCCAGAGCATGTGCAGGGGTGTGGTGTGAAGCTAGAGCGTGTGCAGGGGTGTGGTGTGAAGCCAGAGCGTGTGCAGGGGTGTGCCACCCAGCCAGAGCGTGTGCAGGGCCAAGCCACAGAGTGGACACTTACCTTTCTGATTACAAAGTCATAAAGGCCATGACATCAGTGGGGGTGGGGAGGAAAAGCTAACACGGACAGACTTGGCTGTGGGTTGTCTTCTTAACAGGCTTGGCCATCTTCCTTGCAGTGCAGGAGCCCAACCAAGTTCTCAGCGAGGAATGATACACTTAGGTAATATGTAGACCTCTGGGTAGGCTGTGTGTGAGCATGCGTGTGTGTGCGTGCATGTGTGTGTGCGCGTGTGCAGGCCTGTGTGCGCACTCGGGGGCGTGTGTGTATGTGTGTGTGTGTGTGTGTGTGTGTGTGTGTGTGTGTGTGCAGATTGGAGGAGACTCTAGGGGACTGATCAGAGATCTGGCTGTAGCTGAATGTGCAGAAAGACACATTTTGAAAACTGGATGATGCGAAGCATTATCGGAAGGACTGATGGCAGTTGATCAGCTTTGATCAATTTATTGAATAGTTGAGTATGTGAAACACAGGTGTGATTTACAGAGAATTGATAAAACCATCTCAAAGTCAGGACTCCCCTAGGATGATCCAACTGCTGGCGGCAACGGCTTCGTTGAGGTGCTTATAAAATGGCCCCTGTTCTCAGCACTCAGCACCTGGCGTTAGGCAGGGGGGATGGAGAGAGAATTTAATTTAGCTAATCCAAGTGGATTTAATGCAATTGACTAAATTGCCTCGCATTTTGATTTAATTTGAATTAAAAAAAATAAATTTTACATTTTGATGTAGTTCACACACCATTAGGCAGACACTGACCGATGTTTCTGTTTTATAGATGCAGAACCTCAGAAGACTGGGGTCATGTGTTCAAGTCTAAGTATAAGCACATGCTGGGCTGTGATTTCGGTGGCTGACACTAGGTGGCGTGGGTGTCAGCATGGTTTGGTATGGAGAACTTGCTTGGAGTCTGCTCACATTATCCAGCCTTTCTGGAGCTTCAGTTTTGAGCATTTTGCTAAAACCCTGGAGCCGTAATGCCCCTCATTCGTAAGGCTTCTGCTCTTAGGCTGGAGGTGGAGAGAGGCAGAGCAGAAGGTGTTCTGTACAGACCCCACATCTGAGGATGCTTGACAACACCTTAGAAGGTTGAAGTGTTTTAGCGTCTATTAACATGACGGGAACCTTTCAGGAAACACCGCTGCCCACAGCCCAGTGGGGTGACCTTGGACTCTAACAACCTATCACGCACTTGTGAAGAACGAGAAGAAGAGCTCAGAGGCTCAACTCAAAGACATGATAAATAGGTAAAGAGGTCAGAATGTAAAAGACGCTGCTTGCCCTCTGCCGGAGTGTACAGATCACAGGGGACTCTATTCTTATGTGCTGCTAGAACAGAAAGACACAAAAGAAAACAGAAATGTCTGTGAAAGAGTGTAGACCCTGGAGACTAAAGGCAGAGAGGGTAGGCCTTGCTTCACTGCTGGGAGACCCGGAGTGATTTCTTTCCCCCTCTGCCCTGTAGTTGCTGAGGATCTTAACCTCATTTGGGTGTTCTCTTCACAGACTCAAGCCTGCTTGCTGTCATACCAACGTTGACCCTTGCTAAAATGGAAACATGTTTTTTTGCCTTATCTAACATCTTTAGGGAACACCCTTAGCCATGGTGGTGTAGAGACACCATTCTCACCACACAGGAGAGGCCCGGAAGACTCTGCCCACTTCCGCGTACCTCCTAGCATGTAGGGGTGCATCCTATTGAACATGGCCAGTGCTTTCCTGAGGTCCCTTCCTCAGTGGACACTAGAGCCCCTAGATTTACGGGGTTCCATATCCAAATATACACAAGCAGGGATGATGCAGTATCCAAGGGCAGGGTGCCATACTGGATCACCCCTGCCTCCTGAAGGCCTCCCCTGGGCTCCTGTCCTTCAAGAGTCCTCTCTCATTGATGCCACCACCCTTCAGGGTAGTATTTCCTATTGGCACCCACAGGCTCCCACTTTCAATGGCATTTGCTGCATTTCTCAAAACAATTGGCCGAGTCATATTAATGAAGGAATTCTGTAGTGCTGCGAGCACAGGGTCATGTAATTGCCCCTACCAGCCCTGTGTGTATTCCTTCTCTAGTGTCCAGCTGGGCCCTCCTTCCTCCTTGGGACTTTCAACTTGGGCATATGTAATCAACACAAAACAAAACAAAACAGCCCTTTCAGGCATGTTTCACTTGTTCCTTTAGAGATGAAAATTACAGACAAATCTGGGTATGCTGGAACTCAGCTCTAATGCCATCATCTGAGAGACCGAGGCAGGGAGATCGCTACACACCCAAACCCTGACCAGACAGTTACAAAACAAGTAAACCCAGCATCAACCAACCCCTCTCCCCAAGCGAAAACCAAAAACCAACCAACAAACAAAATCCCACAAGGCAAAAGTACGAAAGAAAAAAAAAGAGAGAGAAGAAAACTAACCTAAAACTAAAACAGTATGTATGGAATTTGCAATAAAGCGAGTGGCTAACACCCCCCCCCCCCTTATCATTTTTCTATCTCTTCTCCTTTGCCTGTTTTGTCAAACCAGATGAGACAGAAAAGTGGAACTTTCACAGGCTACCTGAGAAGCAAGCAGAGCCCTCAGCCTGCACTTGGCAGGATTGGGGCAGCTGGCTATGCCCCTGTGAGGATGCTCGCAGGCCTCCTCTGTTCTGTCGGTGCTGAGGGCCAGCAGTCTGGCTGGGACTTCAGTTCTTAGCACAGTCCGAGAAGCATGGTTGTTGCTGGAAGCTCCCTTCTCTCCTCCTCCTTGGCCCCAGAGCCCCAGTCCCCTCGGCCTCCTCTAATGGTGCTTTGGAGAAAGATCAAAGTGTCTCAGATAAGTGTTCTTTTACACAATGTTCCTGACACTCCATCTGGTAAACAGTCTTTCTTTTCCTTTTTGGTTAAAAGAACATATAAACATGCCAAGAGAGACGGATGGATAGCCCCGTTCCTCCTTCATTTTCTCCTCTTGGCCGTCACTGTTTAGAATCCAGCCATAGCTCTGACCCAAGCTGTCTTAGTCTGCACACACAGAAGAGAGGCAGAAAAAAAATGTTATGCCAGCTATAATCGGAGAGGGTGGCCTTACACCGTTGTGTGTTCTGCTATGCCATGGCCACCTCAATTGTTTTTTTTTTCTTAATTTTAAAAATCACATGTATGTATGTATGTATGTATGTATCTGTATATCTATGTATCTATCTATGTATCTATCTGATGTTCGAAGGACAACTTGTGGGAACAGGCTCTTCTATTACGTGGGTCCTAGGGATGGAACTCAGGTTGTCAGGCTTGGCATCAAGCACCATCACCCCCTCCCCCCAGCCGTCTTGCTTGCCCCCTCTTAATTTATTTTTAGAATACTGTCTCTAAGAAACTCACTCCTGCTCAGCGGTCATCTTAACCAATTGTCAAATAATGTCCCCGATCACTGAATTCTCTCTGCAAAGGAAATCACTCAACAGGCAAAGCGGGAGACCACAGCGTGGTTGAACCCATGCTGCTTTACGCTGTGGCATCTCTAAAATCACGGGATAACCAGACCACAGGTACAGATCCAAAAGCTCCAGGGGGACAGATCTCCAAGGAAGACAAGTGCAAACAGACATTGGTATCTGAAAGTAAGAGGGTTCCTGCCTCCTGGGACACTGACACCCTAACGTAACTCTCAGTGTGCTAAGGATCCGGTGCACACTGAATAGCGGCTGTCCACAGATTGTGCCTCACTGGATGTTTGCAGTGCTGACGGCTTGCTTTGTTTTATATTTTTGTATGAGAGTGAGCAGTTTCCTTGGGTTTTGGTGACCTGGCTATTTCTGGTACATAGAGGTTATGCCCTTTTTCTGCTTGGGGTTCAGGGTGGTAAGAAGGCTATAGGGCTCGACCTTGTCTGATCCAATCATTCCCCTTTTCCATTGTCATGGTGCCTATGTAACCATCGATTTTGTGCCTGCCCTCTGGCAGCGTTTAGAGGGGCCCTTCGGACTGGCAGGGGAGTTGGAGGCTTATGAGAGCCCAGGGAGAGGCCCTGCTACCAGGGTTGCCAACGTGGGGTGCGGGGGCTGGGCAGCTGGTCGTGTCTTTTTTCCTTCACTGCTGAGTCACCAGGGTCATTAACCTGTCGCTTGAGTATCCTTAGTTCAAGTCTGCTCGCTTAGAAACAGGAGAGTGCTGCTTTGAGCCTGAAGGTTTTACTTCTGTCACCTTTAGGTGGCATCCTGTGTGTTTTTCCAGAGACACAGAAGTCCCAGCATACCCAAGCTGCCCGCGTAGCCTTTTGAGGTTCTGTGTACCATAGAATGTGTTTTTAGAATTCTGAAGCATACGCCCCCGTGCCTGCTTTTTATGGGTGTCATTAAGGCCCAGCAGTTGCACCATGAAATGGGAGACACAGCTGCCCCGCCAGACGCAGATTTTCAAAGGCTTCAAAGTTGTTAACTGCTGCCATTGGCTTCCTGTGCTTGATGTGTGCGCGATCTGATCCAGCCACTTCTATGTCTATTTTGCATGAAGAATTTTCATAAAAAAAAAAAAAAATCCAAAGGAGCAAAGTTGCTGAGTGAGCAGAGGACGGACGGGCCTCTCTGCACAGGGACTCCCTGCAGACCAGCGTGCGGCCCTAAGAAAAATGAGCGCGCGGGCTCAGCCCCGTCCCTAATGAACAGCGTAGATCACTTCACAAAAACTAGACACGCATAATTTGGCACCATCCACAGTGGCCTCCCCACCAAGGGCTCCGGGCTTTTCTGTCTGAACTGACACAGAGCTCAGAACGGTCTCTGACCTTAAAGTGTCAAGGGCTTGGTGCTGTGGGGGTTGGGGCGCAGAAGGAACCGGTGGGTGCGGGTCTTCAGTGATGGGTACTCCTGTCTGCCCCTGGAGGAGCTCTGGGTCTCCTCAGGCAGGACCGGATGGCGAGTTTCCCTCCCCCAGAACCCCAAAGGGTCCTTCCCAAGAAGCTGGCAGGAGAGTCGGACACCAGGCAAACAACCATAAATCAGGGCTGTCCTGATTAAATCAGGCCTGGGTGGCAAGTAAGTTATTAGCGACTGTGGAACTAATTGGGGCGCTGATACACTCATTTTTTGCAATGCCTTTCAAACCCAAGTTGTGATGGGAAACAGCTGTTAGATCCAGGAAAAAAAAATATATAAAAGGAAAGAAAGAAAAGAAGAGAGCTTCGAATTCGAGATCATAATAATGTCTGTCTTCTCTTTTCCCTTTCACAAAAGCTGTTAGATTTTCCTATTCTCTCTAGACAATTACTCACAGCAGGCGGGTCAGCCAGGAGGAGCGCACTACTGCATTTAAAGTTCATCTGCTGAGGGGAAAAAGACAGAAAGAGAAAAAAGGAGCCTTCTCTTAATGCTGGGGAGTGGGTGGCATGTTTAAAATAGGTTAGAGATTCAGGCTAGGGGGAGAAGTCACACAGAACAGGGGCAGAGACGTTGCCAGGGGCGCTTGACGCTGCCTTTTGACTCTGCTGTCTTTGTGTGTACAGGGCACCAGGCTTGCTTTTGCAGTCCCTCTGGGAGGAAGCCATGAAGTGGATGATTGCCCTGTAACATTCTGCACACATTAGGCAGTGTTTCCCACCCCCCCTCAAGTCTGGTCACTGTCCTAGATGGGGCTGGACAGGGGTCCAGGAGTGACCCACATCCCTCACTGCTAGCTTGCTCCTTATATGGTCTCTGTATTCCTTAAACACAGGTACCTAGTCGGTGTAGCTGCAAAGGCCAGTGGGAAGTGACTACTGTACTCACACGGTGAGGGGTGGAGCAATGAAGCTGCTCTGTCCAGACCTGGGGCTCCTTTCTCTGTTCCCAGAGACGTGTGCCATTAGACCAGGCTGTGAATGGTAAGTTGGGTTCCTCTCATCAGGAATGAAGCTGGAACCTGCAGTAGCCTATTTCCATGTTCTTTCCCTCCACCTGAGAGATGTAGCTGCCGCAGTTGGCTGTTGATTGCCTGGGGCATGTGGAAGTGATCTATCTCCTTTGGATCTTTACATTTTCAGTTGACCACAGGATGGGTTTAATGAGGCAAGTTTTTCGTTTTTGTTTTTGTTTGGACAAAGGGCAGTGGGCTAGACTTCTGTCCCCCTTTATTCGCCCAAGGTGATAATCAAACTGAAAATATGGGAGCTTATAACTTGAACCCTTTACCTTTTTAGATTGAGATTGTTAAGATTGTATAAACAATCCTGGATCGAAACCCCTTCTGCCAATGTGTTTGCATTTAAAGTTCATCTGCTGTTGAGATATTCTCTGTTCAGTTTTTTTCCCCAATAAGACCTGCTCCCCAGAAGGAAGCTAGCCAGCCCTTGTGGGGGCCTCTGCCATTCTTGGGGTGATCTAGGAGAGCTCAGAGTTAATGTGGGGCTTCTGTGTATGTATATATTATCACTCAGGAGTACTTCCTTCCTCCCATTGTTCCCCTACACCGGTTGGCTTGAGCTCTTCTCACCTCCCTCCCTTCTCTCCATGCAGTGTGACACACTGCATAAGACAAGGTCGAGCTTGGTAGCCCTGTGCAGAGTCTTCTGAACTGGGAACGGGCTTCCCTATCACCACAGAGCCCCTTCTTTAGACTTAGGAACCAAAGCATAACTGCAGATTCAGGGGCACTCTTGGTCTAGGACAGATCCAACCCTAGAAGGAAGGACTGGCTTTGTAGTTGTTAAGTCTGTGAGCCCTGTCCAAGGACTAAGGTCTAGGAGGCTCTGAAGACTCTCCTCCATTTTCCAGAGGTCTCCACGAGAAAGCCAAGAGTCTTACGTTAAATCCTTCTACAGTGCCTTAAATACAGCTTCTGGTCTCCCTACTCATCCCCACCCCGAGCTGGCTTCTATGTGGGTGTAGGTTCAGATCAGCCTGGGATCTTCTGTGTACCACACCTGCTATAGAGGGGTAGGGGACTCCACTCCATTTCCCAGGCATTCCTAGCACACAGGCTCAGCACTGTCTAACTCAACACTGAATACCCATCAGCCATCTTCCAGCTCACCTTTCCATGCCACAAAAGACCCAGACACTACATGCTGTCTGCCCTCCACACGACGTGCCTTCAGTTTCTGCTCTTTCCCGTGGCCAGACAGAATGGCTGCCAAAGAGGGCCCTTATCCACAGGACTTCCAGTCTCTCTGGCCACCAAATCTTAGGCCTCTATTCTTAGACCACAATGACTGATGATGATGACACAGAGTTGAATCTAAGTCAGTATTGATTAGAAGGGACACAGCCTCTTCAACCTTTGGAAGACTCAGTCTTGCGGGAAACAGTCAGTATACCTGGGACAGAGGCGTTCACAGGCAGACAGCGTGTCGGAGCTCAGAGTTTCCCAGGGAGGTGTGTGCCGACTGGGGATGGTGTGAAGTTTTTATTATATGCACCCGTCGACTCTTTAATCAGTCCAGCATTAGCAACAGGATTCATAGGCAGGACAACGTGTTTATCATGGCTTCTGCGTGGTGCACACACAGGCCAGAGCAGCCCCGGTGCGGTGCAGAGTCTCTCTGAATGTTGTTTTCCGTGGACAGGGAAGACTTCGGAACCTGCTTAAGGACTGTCACATTTGTCACATTTGTAACTTGCAAATCAGTGCTGGCTGGCAGAGGACTGCATTTGTTTGCCTTGGTGTGTGTGTGTGTGTGTGTGTATACCAGCCTTTAAATGAAAACCATGGAAATAAAGAACTTTAAAAAGTCTACTTATATTCTATTTTAATTCAAATAGTGATACCCAGCCCCCCCTCTTTCGATATGAAGAGAAAGTGAGGTATTGTTTTTTCCATGGGAAGTAGCTGCAGGGTGCTCATGCTCATGAGGGAGGGGCTATTTTTGGCTGCTGCAGTCCAGAAGCCCAGGCAGGGGCTCCCTCTGCTGCCTGTCCACTGGGCAGCCACAAGGATTGCCTGCGCCCTATCCGCTCAGGCCACAGTAAAGTACAGCCAGCCTCAGCCAGCCAGGCTTTCAAAACCAGGGAGCATGTCCGCTCCCACAGTGACTGTCCAGGCATTTCCTTGGCAAGGAGTACTCTCATTGGCCAGTGAAGTCTCTCTCCATCTGTGTGTGTGTGTGTGTGTGTGTGTGTGTGTGTGTGTGTGTGTGTTAAGGATATGCTGCAAACAGTATATTTGATGGAAAAGAACATGTTTGGCAGTAGTTTCCTGTTAAAATCAGGAAAACAAGGATAAGGGGTTAGGAGGTGAAGTTCTCTCCCTCTCTCTTTCTCTCTCTCTCCTTGGTGTGTGTATGTGTGTATGTGTGTGTGTGTGTGTTTGTGCATGTGCTTCTGTACAGACATGCATGTGTGTATGTGTCCTTGTACAAACAAGGAACCGCAGCTGTTTCTCCTCTCCTCCTCCCTGCTTCTGAGAGAGTCCTCCAAATCCTTTTCAGTTGGTCCTGGCCAGTAGTTCTCCTGGATTAACCCTGTCCTGCCCAAGCCACAGGAACGGGTGGCCGGATGTGTGCCCGGAGATCTGGGATTCCTTTCCCAGACACACGATGATCCAAATGCAGTTTCTCTGCAGTGGCCGCCAGTCTGTTTCGCTGTTCTGTGGCAAGTCACCCTGTCAGGATAGCCATGGAAGGCCTCCAGGGGAGAAAGCCAGCAATTTCACCCCAGTTCCAACGAGTTCTCCCCAGAGGCCAGGGGAGGGCCTTGAGCTCTGTTTCCCAGTGTCTCAGGGAAGGCTTTCTCATGCCGCACTCTCCAGCACTAGGGAGACAGACACACTTGGATCTGCTCTTTAGAGCTTGGTGAGATTCAGGGCCATGGCTAGTAGATACTTGCAAAGGGAGAATAAATATTTTCTCAAAAGAATTGCATTTGTGATTCCTTATGAATTTGCCGTTCTTAACCCGTTGTCCATCCACCTGACCCAGTGTAGATGTAAAAAAACAACACCTTCCCCTCTCCCCCAACACCCAGCTCTCACAGTTTGTCCCCTTTGTCCTATTAACATCGCGAGCTTTATAACTATCAATTAAAACAAAATAGATCAAAATAGCAAAGAATGAAAATATGTTTAGCTGTATTTGTAAGTATTGTATTATTATTTTTTAGTTTAGCATATTAAATAATGGATAATTTTTGCTAATTCTTAGAGGGAAAGATTGAAATTGCACAACACTTATTTTCATCCTTCTAATTATTTTCTTCTTCTATAATTTGCAAGAATATTGGTCTCATTAAGTAGACCTGTTTTAAAGGCATCCCTCTGTGCCACTTCTCTTCCTAGCCTCAAGACCTTAGAAGCCGTTGCTGCCAGCATGAGCATGAGAGTTATTCCCAGTGACTGAAACCCTATGACTCCTTTGGACGATAGTTGTGCATTTATGGCTTCTTCTCTAGAACATGTCCTGGGTCTGAGTACTAGACACTTACAGAGCTTTGGATGGTACTCGGGAGCAGCTAACACATCTCCACCAACAGCTTGACTCTCTGCTTTAGGCCACAAAGATGACGGTGCCCAGCCCCAGCCCTCAGACCAGCAGCACTTCCCCATATCTGTGGCTTTTAAGCGTCTTATTCTTATTTTATTTTATATGTACTAATGTTTTGCCTGCATGTATATCTGTCCAAGGAGGCCCGAAGTAGGTATAAGATCACACGGATCTGGCGTTATTGTTGTGAGCTGCCATGTGGATGCTGGGAATCGAATCTGGTTCATCTAGAAAACCAGGAAGTGCTCTTAACTGTTGTATCTTCCAGCTTTCCTTCCTTCCTTCCTTCCTTCTTTCTTTCTTTCTTTCTTTCTTTCTTTCTTTCTTTCTTTCTTTCTTTCTTTCTTTTTCTTTTTGTAATGTAAGAAGACAGCAAGCAAAATAAGTGTGTAGGTAATTAAATGAAAGTTGCACTTGGTTTTTCCAAAGTGGAGGAATCTTGTGCTAGGATAGCTATCCATATCGGGACAGCTGGCGTATCTACATCTTTGAAATGTCTTTTCACGTAAGGCAAAGTCTACCAGCCACTCAACTGCTGCATTTTCACCTCTCTTCCAACTCTCCTCTCTTTTTGAAGCTTGAATCAGGAGGATGCTGTCTGGGGGATGCCTGCCTTATAGGACAGCTCATCCTGGTGGTACCCCTGTTCCATGACACAGGTAAATCCTAAGAATCTGTGTAATCCCCCTGATAGGTCAGGGATAGGAGGAACAACGAGGCCACCTCTAGGGGCCAGGGGCCGCGCAGCCTCAAAGGCATCTCCTGCTGGAGGACCTAATTGAGGACAGCCTGAGAGACCAAGGATTGCTGATGGCAGACAATGCCAGCCAATCAGGAACTGCTGTTTAGAAGAGACGCTTCCTTGGACCAATGGGGCCCAGGTGGAGGGTATTAAAGGAGCTTGGAGCCGTGTTCAGATGAGCTTGCTGCACATTCTCACCTGCTCCTGTCTGTGTGACTGACTCCTCGCCACCTTGCCTCTAATGCCCATGGGTATCGAGTAGTCCAGGGCACAGGGCACAGGCGGCAGTCAGGAGCTGTTATGGCATTCAAATTTTGGCAGTCTTTAGATGGTAGATTATTATTGACCTGATAGGCCAATAACAGCTAAAACAAAACTAAACCAACAAAAAACAAAACAAAAAACCCAAGCCAGTTGTTGCTGTGTGATTCCTTCACGGTATGTGTTTTATTGAACTTTTAGAGACATCAAGGTCTGAGTTGTCAACATCACTACCAAGGACATGAAACAAGTACATGTGCCAGCAATGTGCTAGACATGGAAGTGCAGACAAATCACCCTTTGTCTGACCCAACGAGCTACAGGAAAACATGAGCTGTTTCCATGACAGCCTATTCTGCCACCGTTTGCTTCTCTGTACACATGTCCTTGCGTGTGCGCGAGCACACACACACACACACACACACACACACACACACACGCATGCCTTAAAACACTGAAAGATGGTCATGGGAGTGTTGACTTCATTGGAAGTAAGACTGATAAGTCAGACCTTGATGGCTCTGAAGTTCAATAAAAACACACACAGTGGAGGAATCACACGCAATGGCATTGGCTTTTTTCTTTTTTTTCTTTACTGGTCTATTGGGTGAATAACAATAAACTTTTAAGACTTTACAAATTTGAGTTCATACAGCATGCGGTAACAACTCCTAACCTATCAGGGGAATTACATGGATTCTTCGGATTTACCGGTGTCATGAAACGGGGGTGCCACCAGGATGTACTGTTGTATAAGGTAGGCATTCCCTGGACAGCTTCCTTCTCATGACTGGTAACAATAAGATGCTACAGCAGGGGAAATGGAAATATCTGTTAATATTCAGAAGTTTAATTTCACAATTTACATTTCACCTTTAATTGCTTATATTTTGATAGATAATCTAGATTATTTGTATCAACATACATTCTGCTTCCCCTAAAATGAAGATATTTTAATTCCAAACTATACTGAAATACACCTTGATTGTACTGTTTTTCACGAGGTTTGTATATAATATTTAATTTACATGTGGTATTTTTATGTCAGGCTCTTCTGTATATTTATAATTTCATTTTTATTTTATTTTTTTTGTGATGGGAAAAACAGCTACTCTTGAATACACACGCGACACACAACAACGCACTTTGCACAATGCCCAGCAGGTGGAGACATACTGCAAGAAGCTTTCAAAGAGAAACCAAAAAGGTTTTATTTTTCTCCAGCAAACACTGACATTTAAGGGAAAACAAAATATCCATAAAAGAGGGAAATTAAATGAAGAGTTTGCAACAAGGATGTCGGTGTGACACCACTTTACCTAATAAAGAACCCAGAGCTCAGATATTTCATAGGCACTTCTCACCATAAGCATTTTTCTTGCCTAGATTTCTTTCTGTTAGAACTAGGAATTTTTTTCAGCAGAATAAGCCTAGTGAAGTATTTAATAAATAAGTCCGTTAAGATGATCACATTCAAAGACTTCTCCAATTCTCTCTAAATAGCCACAGTGATAAGCGCACCACCAAGAGTGATGTATACCCTTAGGACAGATATACATGTACATATGCCCCCACCCCCCAAACAATGAAAATCTCCACGTGTGCTCCCGTCTCCTTTAATTCAATCTGTGGGCGTGCATTCTACTTTTTTTTTTTCTGGTCCTTTTGTATCTAGGTGTATGTTTATTCCAATGAATGGAATTAAAAAACAACAACAACAACAACAACAACGACAACAACAACAACAAAACCCTAAGATTTAAAAGCACAGATTGATGGATAGGAAAATCTCTGCTGGAATACGGACTCTCCTTCAGTACATAGATTCCTTTCAAAGACCGACTCATACCATCTCTAATGGTCACGTGGCATGGCTAAAGGCGTGTGGATTCTCGGCAGTCTACCTAAGAGGTGAGAAGCCAGGGGCTTCGCAGCATGAGCACGTACTGGAAGTTGGGGTCTCATCTATCCCAGTGAGGAGCCAAGAGCATCCGGCGGACCCGGGAATGCCTGCCCTTCCTCCGCTCCCCTCTCTGTGGGTATCTCCCATCTGTGCTATCGACTGGTTTATCAGTCAGCAGGTCTCTCTCTTGGTCTATCTTGAACCATCATTCAACAGGAGATTAAACCCAGCCTCCTGCTTGTGGTATTCAGTCCCCACATCATGGAGTTTCCAATCAGATTTCAGCAGTGTGCGTTTAGCTTACAAAACTTGGGGCACTTATCTTCCCATGGCAGGGGATTTACAGCACTTTACTCATATAGTTCCAGGATATTGCTCTGCAAACTTGGCCACGCTTAGGATGTGAGATGAGTCCCAGGTCTGTCCTCGTTCTTGCTCCTTCTGGCTTCCACACAGCCAGGCTCTCCTGAATAACTTACAAGTACCAGTTTCAAGGGACTCATCGCTGGGCAGTGACCTTGTGATGCTAGCTTTCACTATAAGAGAATCCTAACTCTGGGCGGCGTTCTCATTAATAATCTGCAGAAGGTCACCATCTCAAGGCTTTCGGCTTTTGAATCCAACAGAAAGGGAAGGAAACGTCAGCTGCGTTCACTTCCTTCCAGTACGTCTGTAAAAGCTGGAATCCGGGAGGAAACATAAGAAACGAATTCACTTCACTGATGAGGAGGAATTTAGTCCAAACTGTACCGAGCCCACATTTATCTGTCAGTGTGTTTGCTTGATGCTTGGAGCTCCTATTTACACTAATGTGAGCTTAGAGAAGCCGGGGTGGGGATGGGAGTGGGGGTGGGGGTGCGTGCATGTGTGTGTGTGTGTGTGTGTGTGAGTGAGATCTCTTCAGAATGCCCTTAAAGGAAGTCAGGTAGAATTGTTAGCACTGGGCTGGTTAGATGCTTCCTGCTAACTCTAGGCACACTCGCAGCTATTATTAGCTTTTAGGATTTGCCTTGTAATTTCTACTGCTGTGACAAACACCCTGACAGAAAAACAGCGCAGGGAAGAGAGGGCTAATTTCATTTGCAGTCCCAGGTTACAGTCTGTTATGGTGGGGACATCAAGGCACATACCACCGCCACAGTCAGAGCAAAGAGAGCAAACTCATGTGTCTTTGCTTCCTTGTTTGCTCGCTCTCATTCAGGTTTTTCCTCTCTTATATTGCTGAAGAACTCCTGCCTAGGGTTAGTGTCACCCACTATGGGCAAGATCTTCCCCCATCATTTAAGCATCAAGACATTCCTACACAGACTTGCCCAAAGGCAGCTTAATCTAGATAATTGCTCATTGAGATTCTCTCCCTAGGCAATGAAAGGTTGCGGCCAGTTGACAATTAGAGCTAACCACTACACCACTCTTCCCCTTCTATTAGATCTTTTTGTCGAACAGAGACAAATGGAAGCCAGGCTTGTGAAATGGGTAGGGACCATTGACTTGTGGTGGTGGTGGTGGGGTGTTGGGATGGAAGACAGTTCTTAATGGTACAAATTAGTCCCAGGGTTTCCTCTGAAATCACTGGGATGTCTACATTGCGGGGGTTTTACAGTTCAGCTTGCCCTTTGTCTGTCTGGGGATGGGCATTTCTCTTCCAATGTTTGCAGGTACACATGCAGAGGGGCTCATGGCTGCAGCACTGTGCTATCTCCCCTGACCAAATCACTGGAGTTAAAAAACAAAAAATCCTCCCAAATTACCTCTTAGACCTGTGAAAACAGACACCACAGTGGAGGTGAAGGCCTAAGAAGAATGGCTCTCCTGTGGGATCGAGGTTGTGCGGGCTTTCTGCATTCTTTGCAAACTGGAGCTGCTCCTTTTTACTGTTGTGATAACCTCACACCACAGTGTCACACAATTAGGGATTGGAGACGGGGTTCCAGCACATGGATTAGGGATTTGGGAGATGAAACTGGTCTAGAGGGCTTTGTTTCTGACAAAACAGTCATGAGGGCCACAGGACTTCCCTCACAGGATGCTGAGGGTCTGCTGGGTGTGGCTTGGGCCCTGATTTCTTCCTCATGTCTCAGAGAACAGGTGGGTTGCCTGAAGCCTGGGGATGGGAGCTTTAGCAAGGAACTGGCCAGGGCTGACTGGACTTGCTTCCTGTTGTCTGTCTGTGAGAACAAGTCACACAGGGAATTCCCAAAGCACAGAAATACTTGAACTTGGAAATGACTTACCTGACCGGAAGCCAGTGCCTCTGGGTGATTTAACACCTAATTGTTAATATTCTCAACTTAAAAAAAAATATTCTAACACCTAAAGGGGAAAAAATTCTTTCTTCAACACTCAGTTATCCATGACAAATTTCAAAGAAGTTTAACCTGTTATCACAAAAATATCACCAGTTCTACCGAGCGCTCATGGAAGTTGTTAGAGGTCCATGGAGTTATCAGCACACAGAGCCAATGAGCTATTATGAGACAAATGCAAAGTGAAGCACTGCCCCCCCATAGCCCCCTTCCTGGTACCTCACAACCTGCCATCAGGCACTGCCCCCCCATAGCCCCTTCCTGGTACCTCAC